>NW_021703781.1:24701443-24854333 GCF_005190385.1 Monodon monoceros
TTTAAAGACACTCCCCAACAAACATACATAGCTTAGAAAAAGTGGTTTTAGATTAGGTAACAGGAAGTACAGTTTTACAGTGGTTAGGGAATGTATTCATCCAACCATCATATATTTAATGAATGCCTATGATGTATATCACACTATACAAGAAATATTTAAACTTATGAGGTTTACAGTCTAATTTATGAATTTTATAAGAGGTTTTAGATAAGCAGATAACAGATCCTTAACCTTTTTACTCAACGTCATTTTTTTTTTTTAGTTGCGGCATGTGGGCTTCTTAGTTGTGGCATGCAAACTCTTAGTTGCGGCATGCATGTGGGATGTAGTTTCCCGACCAGGGATCAAACCCGGGCTGCCTGCATTGGGAGCGCAGAGTCTTACCCACTGGACCACCAGGGAAGTTCCATCAACATCATTTATTAATACCATGTGCAATGCAATTTGGGGAATATAAAGATAAACCCAATCCCAACTCTGAAGGAGTTTCTGGCCAAGGTTGTTATGATCAAGCTCAACCATGGTCTCCCACAAGCAGTCTTGTTACTAATACCGGGAAAGATATGGAGCTGGTTAAATGGCTCACCAGGCTGATCCTCTTGGCCGTCTTTGGGATGTTTTTAACTTGCTAACTTGAATGATTGGATGTGGACTGAATTGAGGACCTTATAGATGAAAAGGGTAATTCAGGCCCTCTGTCTGCAGTTCTGTTAAAAAATTGGAGTATTTCCAGACATGGAATGATTATCATACATGCAACCTGTCTGAGAAGTCTCCATATCCTAGTAAGTCCTAGTAAGTTACTTTTACTACTTCAGTTTCCCTAGCTGAAAATTTTACCGCAAACTTCAGTCACAACAGAAATATTGACTGAGGTAAAAAATTAGAATACACACCAACATATTATATTTCAGTGTAAGGACCTACAACTAATTCTCCCCCTTTCCCCCCCCTTTTTCTTTTTTTATTTTAAAGATTTATTTATTATTTATTTTATTTATTTTTGGCTGTGTCGGGTCTTAGTTGCAGCATGCGGGCTCATTCCTTGTGGTGTGTGGGTTTCTCTCTAGTTGTGGAGTGCAAGCTCCAGGATGCATGGGCTTTGTAGTCTGCGGCACGCGAGCTCTAGCTGAGGTGTGCTAGTTGTGGCCCACGGGCTTAGTTGCCCTGTGGCATAGTGGGATATTAGTTCCTTGACCAGGGATCGAACCCTCCTCGCCTGCATTGTAAGGCAGATTTTTTGCCACTGGACCACCAGGGAAGTCCCCCTCTTTTTCTTTATTATCCACACTTTCTATGACAAATATGTATAAAAATGTTATAATTTTAAAATGCGGTAGGAAATAAAGAAAGGTATTCAGCAGTTTCACTCTTTCATCAATTCTTTAGACACTTTACATACAAGAATGATGACCTTTTGGGAATCACAGGGTAAGCCAATAATAAATTACTGAGAGCAGAGATTTGTAATTTACTGTTTAGATATGTTGTAGGATTTGGGGCCTGGCCAAGACTTTAGAGATGATGTGAAATAACTCTCTTGATTTAATCTATTCATTAACAAATATTTGTTGAGCATCTGCTATATACCAGGCGTTGTACTAGGCTCTGAGGACAAAACTGTCCATACGGGGCTTACTGTCTCATTGAAAACCTGACTTTCAAGACATTGCCACTCTGTGATTTGTCCAAGGACACATATTAGTTGGTGGCAGAGATGGATAAAAATCTGGTACCTACTTTTATTTTGGTGCTCTCTTCCATACTCCTTTGCCACTGCCCTTCTGAGCTATATATTTTCTTTCTGTATTAAAGATAGAATAAGAGAAAACCATCTTCAATTAGTTGAGCACACTGAGTTGGGCATATTGGAGAAAATTGTTAATGATTAGATTGAACATGATCTATATACTTCTTACCCCTGGAAAGGTGTAAAATAGTCCAGTGATTCCTAAATGCATTCTGGTCGGGTAGCCAGACTCAGAGGTAAAGTTTCACTCTCTGCCTTGAAATGGAAAAAAAAAAAAGAGGAAGAGAGAAAATGTACACGTTGATGTAGAGTTAGTCACTTTCATTTCATGGGCGGGACTATCCCTTATTCAGAGAGTTCTTTACGGAATGATGCAGACAGTGGATGGCAATTAGTTCTTTTAAAAGATGTCCTTAAAAAATAAATAAATAAAATAAAAGATGTCCTTATTATCAAAATTAAAAGTTGGCAACTTTGTCATTTTCCCCAATTTCAAAATCCAAAGGACTGGGAATCATTAAATTAAATATTGGGGTAGTTCAATTTTTCTTTGGTATACCCTAGTGCTAAAAACCGCGTCTTTATTAAGACTCCCTTAAGTCTCAAAACAATATCAAAAACATCCCTGAGAACTCTGTCCTCTCAGCAACATTTAGCTAATTTTATGATCTTTTACCACCCTCCTGTCTTCTTCAGAATTTCTCACTTGATGCTGAGGCATCCTCCTGGTAAATATAAACCAGTGGTTCTGTACTGTGATTGCACAAAATGCTTAAAGAAGAATACTGATAATCAGGCCCCACCCCCAAATATTCTTAAGTGTCCTGAGGTGGGGCTTGGTGCTAGGCAGATTCAAAAGTTCCTCAGGGCTGCCCTGGTGGCGCAGTGGTTGAGAGTCCGCCTGCCGATGCAGGGGATGGGGGTTCATGCCCCGGCCTGGGAAGATCCCACATGCCGCGGAGCGGCTGGGCCCGTGAGCCATGGCCGCTGAGCTTGCGCGTCCGGAGCCTGTGCTCCACAACGGGAGAGGCCACAACAGTAAGAAGCCCGCGTACAGCCAAAAACAAACAAACAAAAGTTCCTCAGGTGATTCTAATGTGCAGCCAGGGATGGGGAACCACAGGTGTGGATGGTGTTTATTAAGTAGCTTCTATGTGTCAGGCTCTAGGGCAGTTGTACAGATGAACAAACCGGGCTAAGCAGTAGAAAAAAGCTCATTAGGAAAACAGACTGGCAAAATGTGACAACAGAGTGTAATAAGTGCTTTCTTTTATTCCGTAATTCAACAAATAATAACAGAGCACTTAACAAGTGCCAGAGCTGGAGTAAAGTTTTGCTTCAAGTCCTGTGGGCTACCTGCAAAGACTAGGGAAACTTAACAGAAGAGCCTGCAGCCAAGCAGGGATTTGGAGGAATCTTTTCCCAAGGTCTTCGTCAGATAAGCTAAAGAGGGCGGGCAGGACAGCAGAGGGAACAGCGTGTGCTGGGCCTGGAGGAGTGTGTGGGGCTGGGAGAAGCCGGAGATGAGATAATGGTTGGGTGCAGATGTGCATAGCCTTAGAGGTAGACTGAGGAGTGTAGACTTTGTTCAGAATACATTTAAAAGACACTAAAGGTTTTTTAAGCTGGAACAAATGGGGTAAGAGTGCAAAATACTGCTATTTAAAACAATGCAGGCTTCTCATACACATCTATAACTTGGATTTGCTAGCTTACTTAAAAGAAATGGTTTGACTGATCATCCCCCACCCCCTTTGCCCTTGACTGACAAAACCGCACTGTGACCTTGTTAGGATACAGTTTCCAGTTGTGTGGCAGGTGGAAGGACAGTATAGACCAATGGTTTTTAAGTGACTAATTGAATGTGAATAGAATTCATCATGGGCTGTGGCCTGGACAAATCAGTTCAGGGTCCCTGCTTGCTGCCTCCCTTACCCAATTTCTTTCAGAAGGACTTGTTAGTGAGTCTATGGATGTGATCCCTCTTATCAGAGTATTTGTCTGACTTGCTTCAGAGCAGGTAAGCAAACCCAAAAGATCAAACCCTCCATGTTCCCTTCAGCTCCTGAAGCTACTCTGCATTCTTTTTTATCCTTCCTCAGGACTCAGGGACAAATAGGTCAGACCATGGAATCATCTCAGTACTAGGGACTATAACCTTCTGGCTAAGAAGCTCACAAAAGAAACATTCCTTTGCAATTGGGAAAGAAGGGGATTCAGCCTAAGCCAGTGGTTATGGTCATAAGCTTCAAGCCAAGTCATGGGCTAAAAATGTAGATTTGGGAGCCTCACTATAGACCTACTGAATCAGAATCTGGGGTTAGGCCAAGGAACCTGTGTTTTAAGCACTCATTCCCAGATTATTTTGATGCCACTGATCTGTGGACCACACTGAGCAGTTCTGGTCTGTGGTGCCCATTGGCAACTATTTTGGGGGAGGGAGGAGGACTGGTCAGATGGGCCCCTGGATTCGCAATCCTTCAGTACAGTCAGCTTTTAAATTTTGCACTATGCTTGGTTTTCAATTCAAGTTATTTCTAGGTTAACTTCTTAATTGAGCTGTTTAGCTCAGCCAAGGATTTGAGATACCACAGATAAAGAGAGAGGTTTCGGAGGAAGCATTAAGTATCTCCAGCTGTGTCTCTGTTATCCTTTCCAGTCCCACTTATCTGAAGAGCCAGGATTTCTCAAAGGACAAGTAACCTTGGAGGGAAGTATCATTGGGAAAGCAACACAGTACCTTTCCTTGCCATGCCCATTAAAGAACTATGTTTGTTAAGAAAAGAACCTCAAAAGACACATCAAGATGTTGTATAAAGATACTTCCCTCTTCTGTGTTTGCCAGCTCCTGGGATTACAGTAGCACAAGTTTAGACAAATAAGACCCATTTCTATCTAAGGTATCTGTTCAGGTCTTGATGCACTGGAAATCCATGTGGCTAACTCATTAGTGATAACAAGTGTTAGATGCTCATAAATCTTCCACAATTCATTGGCTGAAGACATCTTAAATGTGGACTTATGGGTTTTATTGTCTTTGGTTGCTTCTTTAGCATACTCTGAGTGTACAGATTTGGGGTTTTGAAACTTGTTTTTAATTAAGACATGGTTTATTTTTATTGCTTGAGATAAAATGAAGGCTGGGAGACTCAAATCTAAGTTACAAAATAAAGTGCATCTGGGCAGACCATAGGAAAAAAGATAGAACATAAAGGCTGAAGTGTGTGCCAGGATTCTCAAGTTTACTTAGTAATTTCTTGGGGAATAAAGATCCCAGCACCTGCATTATAAAAAAAAAAGCACACCTTATAAATGTCCTTCTCTTTGAAATACCTAAATGAACTAGACTGAATTATAAACTAATGGCTTGTAAAAATTCACCTTGAGTCAGCTACTGAAGATACTAAATAAAAGAGGTAGAGACTCCGAGGAAACCCAACCTGCTGCTTGTTTGTTTTATCAGTAATGTAACTCAAAAGTAGCCAAGCCAATGGCGGATGGTGGAGCTTTCCCTGTGTTTTGTTTCCCTGAGCTGAGCCCGTGAATGCCAAGATTTAATCTAAAGAGGTTTGTGTTTTAAAAACTAACAACCAAGTAATAAAACACCTATAAAAGGGATTTATAATGGAACCAGTGACAGTTTTGAGTGTAGTATTACAACTCTTCTGCTCCCCCTCTCCCTTTTTCTATCCTTTCATGCAACTCTGTGCCCTTTGTCTTAGCTCCTTTCTCACCTTGCTGCCAGGAAGCATATCAGTAGGGGCAGCTCACACTCCAGAGAAGCAGACCATCTTTAAAAAGTGAAGTGTGTGCTGAGCTCTGCATTTGATGACTGGGCTGTGCTGCTTGTTTTGTTTGAGATAAGTTGCTCTAACAAAGTACCTACCTAGTGTGTACAGTGGTTTCTAATGGGAGGTTGAAGATGCTGCTGTTGCAGTGTCAGTGCCATGAGGATGCTAGAGTCAACCAGGGGACTCCTCTCCCTGGGACCATGTGTCACCCTGCCAGGGCCCAAGATAGCCCTGGGACAGACTTCAGTCAACAGGTGGTTTTCCACCTAGGCCACCATGCTTGAAACTTGGTTCTTTTACAAAGCCATAGTTCTCCTCCCCCTCACCAAGAAATGGCGCCTCGGAAGGGAAACTTCGTACTCAAACTCTGTAGGAGCCATTTCTCGAGCCTACTTTTTCTGTTTTCAGAGGTTTCCCCTGCCAGCATCCCACCCATCTCCGGGAAGAACGAGGGACTCTCTCTTCACAGTCTGGAGGGCGATGGGAGGCATGTGGGCAGCGTCAGAGTGGCCTCGCCTGGGCGGCCAGAGGAGTCCCCAGCCTCCCTCTTGTGGGCCTCAGGAACTCGGGGGGCCCAGGGGAAGCCTGGAAAACCGAACTTCGCCATCAGCCTTCCTTCGAGCGCTGGCTAGAGGAGAGGGGGAAGGGCCCCCCAGCCGTCTCCCCCCGCCCCCCAGCCCCTCTGCCATCCGGCTACACCGCCCAAGAAAGCACTGAGAACGCAGCTTAGAGCTCTCCAGCTCCTCGCAGGCCGGGAGAGGGCATCTTGAGGGGCAGCTTCCCCCTCTAGCCCGCGTGTGACATCCCCATTCCCACCCAAGGATGCCGCCGCCGTGCCCTGTCCGCAGTCGCTGAATGTCACTACTCCCTCTTCCTCCTGATCAGGGTAGACACAGCTCCTGAGGCATCCCCCACCCCCAAACTGCCGCGATTGCCCGAGGGTACAAGGCCCGGGCGGAGGACGAAGTTTGGGGCCCACAGCGGCGGGAGGGGGGGCGCGTTGGCGAGGACCGCACCTCCTAGTCCCAGCCCTGGCGGGCACACTCCCCGCCCCAAACGGCCCAGGCGTCCCCATCCTCCCGCGGACACCGGCATCCCCGCCCTCCCCCGAGGGCGGCAAGCGGAGCCCCCCAGGGCGGAGGCAGGTACCCCCGGGGCGGGGACTGGGGCGGGCGGGGTCCAGGCTGCGCCCCCGGCCGGGCCGGGCGGGCTAGCTGGCGGCGCGGGGGGAGCGGGGCTGGGCGGCGCTGCCTCGGGCTCTGTGCGCTGCAGCCCGGAGCCGAGGAGGAGGAGGCGGAGGAGGAGAAGGAGGCGGCGGCGGTGGGTCCCGGGCGGGGGGAGCGCGGCGCTGCGGACCCGGGCGGCTGGCAAAGGACGAGGCGGAGGCTGAGGAAGGCAGCGGGGAGACCCGGGCTGCAGCAACAAAGGGCAGCAAGCGATTGGCCGGGCTGCAGGCGAGGTTAGCCGGGGACCGGGGTGGCTGGAGGCAGCGGCGAACGGTGCACGTGCTTGCAGACACTGGCGAGTGTGCAGCCGGGGGGGGGTGCACGCCCGGCGGGTAAAGGCTTGCTCCCCCTCGGCATGGGATGGCGAGGAGGGTGCAGCTACATCGTACTGCCCGCACCCGGCCTGAGGCTTGCAGGATAGGGGTGCGTGGGGGGTAAGGATGCGAGCCAGGGGGCGGGCGAGTAGTCGCCCGGGACGGGACGGGAGAGGGTGGAGGAGGGGGCGGGATGGAACGCTCCAGGAGGCGCGCCCGTCCGCGCGCTCCACCGCAGGAGCTGGCGACTGAGAACCTCGAATTTTAACTTCGCGTGCCCGCCCGCGCGCGCCCGCCCGCGCCCACCCCTAAATCCTGCGGCCGCCGCCAGCGATCAGCTCTCACACAAACTTTAGCTGCGGGCTAGGGGCTTTGGGGTTGTGGGGGAGGGGAGAGGGACTAGGCCGTCTGATTGGCGTTGTCTGCAGCCAATAAGGCCAAGCGCCTCTCCTGCGAGTAGACCCAATCCATTTCTAGAGGTAGAAGGGGCGGGTAGGTGGAAGTAGAGGTGGCGCGGTGTCTGGGAGAGAGAAAAAGGGCTGGACCAATAGGTGCCCAGAAGAGGCGGGCCCAGAGGTCTGTTGATTGGTGCTAGCAGTGGACCCTCCCCCGGGGTGGTACCGGAGGGGGGGTATGATGGGTCGAGGGGTGTGGCTATGCGGAGGCGAGATGACCGGCAGGATCCTACCCCAATGGGCTGCAGAGTGGTTACTGTGTGGGTGACGGACAGACCCTCAGGCCAACGGGTGGCCCTAAGTGTCTGCGGTCTAGCCCAATGGGGCAGCGCCGGGGCGGGGCCGCAGCTCGGGTTTAATGAGACTCCATTGGGCTGTAATCAGTGTCATGTCGGATTCATGTCAACGACAACAACAGGGGGACACAAAATGGCGGCGGCTTAGCTCCTACCCCTGGCGGCGGCGGCAGCGGTGGCGGAGGCGACGGCACCTCCTCCAGGCGGCAGCCGCGGCTTCTTTCTCAGGCAGCGGCAGCGCCCCCAGCAGGTGCGGTGACGGTGGCGCGCGGCCAGGTCTGTCACCCACCCCGCGCGTTCCCAGGGGGAGGAGACTGGGCGGGAGGGGAGCGGGCGGGGGGGGATATCGGGGGCTTGTGACGCCCCTCCCACAGGCCTCTGCGCGAGGGTCACCGCGGGGCCGCTCGGGGTCAGGCTGCCCCTGAGAGTGACGGTAGGGGGCGGGGGAAAGGGGAGGAGGGACAGGCCCCGCCCCTCATCGAGGCCTCCAGGGCAAGGGGCGGGGCTCGAGGATGGAGGAGGCGGGGCGATATGGGGTGGGGGCGGGGCTCGGGTGGTCGGAAGGCGGGGGTTTGGAGGGGTTTTCTGAGTGGGAGAGACCCAGTAGGAACGGTGGGGGGCCAGTGAGTGTCTGGGAAGTACACGCCCAGTGAGGGGGTGGGTGGGAGGGGAGAGTGGAGGTGTGCAGGCAGGTGCAGAGGGGAGAGTGGGAAGACTGCAAAATCGGAGATGTGGAAGGGGGACCGAGGGGCAGGTGAAATGGTGCAGAAGGGTGAGATTACAGTTATCTGGGGGCAGAGTAAGAATGGATTTGGGTGTGGTAGATGTGGAGTAGTGTTGAGAAAGCGATGCAAAGTAGATATTGGATTGGAGGAAGTATTGGGGAAACTGAGAAACACGTACAGTTACTGTGGTGGGAAGGAGGTATGTGGGTGAATTGTTATGTTGGAATAGGAAGGTTTGCTAGCTTTGGGGAATAGGAAGCATTAAAAAAAAAACATGGAGGGATGGGACGGATATTCTTGGGAGTCTCTGAAAGGTAAGACAGCACAGCGGACTTAAATGTGAAGTGAGGCTACTTAGAACTTAGATATACGCAAAATATATCTAGCAGAAAATCTCATGGGGTCAGGGGATTGGAAAGGGTGACAGGTGTGAAGAAAGATGGGTGGGGCTGGGTGAATGTGATTTAGACTGCACCCAGAGTGAGGATGGGGCAGCAGAGAAAGATGTTAGTTTGGGATATAGGGTTGTTTGATAGGCTGGATTTCTTGGGTGTAACTTGAGCTGGGGTCAGGAAAGGGGGAACAGGGTGTCTGTCTCAGAAGGAGGCTCCCTCTGTACTACCTCGGGAAAGGGCATTGTGTAGTTTTGAATTTGTAAGTACTTTGGTCTGAGGTGAGTGCAAGGAGTGGTGTGAGACAAGGGGCAAAGGCAGAGGAGGGGTTAGATTACAAACATGGAAAATAGGAAAAGAGAACCAATGAAACAAGTTGGGGGTGGAGGTGCCCAGAAGTTCAAGGTAAAGAGAAAGAGTATATGAAGACTCTTCCATATAGGGACAGGAGGTGGGAGTAGATAATGGGAATGTTGGGATAGTTATGTGGTACTCCAAAAAAGGTATGTGTTTGTTGGCTTGTTTGTTTTGTATGACTATGAGTAAAGTACATTCTTCCTGTCTGTGTACCCTAGATTTTCTGGGATAGACCTGAAGTAAAACACTCCATTCTTTTTTTTTTTTTTATCAATTTATTTATGTATGTATTTATTTTTGGCTGCATCGGGTATTCGTTGCTGCACGCCATCCTTCTTTAGTTGCTTGGAGCGGGGGCTGCTCTTTGTTGTGGTGCGCGGGCTTCTCATCATGGTGACTTCTCTTGTTGTGGAGCATGGGCTCTAGGCGCGCAGGCTTCAGTAGTTGTGGCACGCAGGCTCATTAGTTGTGGCTCAAGGTCCTGGAGCGCAGGCTCAGTAGTTGTGGCGCACGGGCTTAGGTGCTCCGCGGCATGTGGGATCTTCCTGGACCAGGGCTTGAACCCGTGTCCCCTGCATTGGCAGGCGGATTCTTAACCACTGTGCCACCAGGGAAGCCCTCCATTTTTTTTTTTATTCATAAATTCTTCACACATTTATCAAAATGAATTGGGGCAGGTTTTTTTTTTTTTCATGTTTTTAAGAAGGAAAGCATAATGCATGTTTCAGTAAAGGTTAAGATTCTTACCTGAGAACTTATACTTAGGGTTGAAGGTTGAGAAGGTGAAGCGATGATTAAAGAAAAAAAGCAGAAGAAAAGATAGAGGCAGAGGAAGGTTTTAACATTAAAGGAGGAACTTAGGGGAATGACTGGCTGGTGGTAATGACACGGTCCGTTGAAATTTTGCCTACCAGCCAAACCCAGGCCTCTGAGTAGAGTGGATGTTATGTCATTGCCGTTACACCAAATGTTTGTCTCTGCACTGCTTGTCAGATGTAAGGCATAACAGGAATGAAAGGTAAAATAGGGTGAGTATTGGAAGGTAGTTGAGAAAGTTCCATAAATAATGTTAATGTACTTCTGAAACTTTTATGGACTTTCGAATACCAGTTAAAAGACTTAGCCAACCGATATGGCTTTACTAAATGCCAGGGTTCCTCACAGGTGACTTTTCACTCTCTTAGATAGTTCTCGACACAATAGTTTCAGTTTTCGTGCATACCGTGTATACGGATGCCTGTAGTTTTATCAAGCGAGAGAAAAGGAATTGTTTTATGAAAGCAGGGATGTGTGAGCTGTAGTGATCCATCTTTGCTTATAGAACAGTAAATGACTAGTGGATGGGAGAAGTGTGAGGAAGGGATATTTCTTCCCTGTAATGCTTTAATTTGCATTTACAAAGCACCTTTAAGCACCTTTTTTTAGGACTCCCACAATCTTCCACAATTTTTGTATCATCCATTCCACTCTTGCTGGATATTTGAGTTGTTTCTAGTGTTGGGAAATTGTGAACTAAGCTGCTGTGAGTGTTCCCGTATCCATCATCTGGTGTGCACGTGCACAGTCTCTCTGAGGTGTACACCTAGGAATAGAACTGCTGGTTCACAGGCAGCGTGACTGTTTATGCTGGTTTATGCCTGTTGTCCCGGTGTAATTAGTAGTATAGCACCGTTAATTCTCAGCAGTGTCTGGATTTGGATGATGAGCTGTATGGTTGCCCTAGTCACGGGCTATGCTTGTCTTCAACTTTACTAGGTACCAGTCAGACTGTTTTCCAAAGTGTCGTACCACGTTATACTCCCTCCAGTATATTATCTCATATATATATATATATATATATGTGTGTGTGTGTATATATATATATATATATATATATGCGATCCCTGGCTTCTCATCCTTCTCAACTTAGTTTTTTCAATTTAGGCAATCTAGTAAACTTTGCATTTACTTGATTAGTAAGGAGGTTGAATAGCTTTTCATATATTTATCGGCTACCTGGATTTCCTCCTTTGTAAAGTTCCTGTTTAAGTCGGCCCTCACCCCCACCCGCCTTTTTGTAAATTGGTCCTTGTGTCTTTCATTGCTATTTAGAAGTTCTTTATTTACTCTGGATACAAATTCTTTGTCCTGTGTGTGTGTTGCAAATGCCTTCCTCCATTCTCTGGCTTGCCTTTTCACTCTCTTTATGGTGTCTTTTTTTTTTTTTGCGGTACGCGGGCCTCTCACTGTTGTGGCCTCTCCCGCTTAGGAGCACAGGCTCCGGACGCGCAGGCTCAGCGGCCATGGCTCACGGGCCCAGCCGCTCCGCGGCATGTGGGATCTTCCCGGACCGGGGCACGAACCCGTGTCCCCTGCATCGGGAGGCGGACTCTCAACCACTGCGCCACTCAGGGAAGCCCTGGTTAGTGTTTTTTGTGTCTTGTTTTAAGACTCTTTTCCTACCCTCAGGTTAAGTAGATATTCTCCTATCAGTATTCTAAAAGCTTTACTGACCTTAAAAGATGTATGATTATGAGTCAGATACACTCTTTTGACCCCATTCTCGCCATTACAGATCTGTTTTTGCTTTTCTTCACTTTCTTCTGTTCTCTGTCTTGAATTTTTACTTGTCTGCAACTATAACTAAGAGCCAGGTGCTGACTTTCCCTGTCTCATAGGAGAAAATGGTCATATAAACGGAAGTTCAGCCAGGTTAGATTTTACAGGTCTCCAGCTGACTGTATTGCCCTTTTTCCTTTTATGAGCTAGCATTTTATTGTGTTCCTGCTATGTGTCTGCCACCATCCTTGGTTCTTTCATATTTGTTATCTCAATTATTCCTCTTTACAGTTCTGCAAAACTGTACATTTTTCTCATTTTTACAAGCGGGAAAACAGACTTAGATTGATTCAGTAACATGTCCAATATCCCACAGTTTAGGTAGCTGACAAGGTGGGGACTTGATTCCTGAACTCTCTAGATCCATCCCATCATAGCACATCACCTTGTTAACACAAGCCTGTTTGATAAGATCCAAAACCGATGAGAATAACTTTCTTTTAATGTAATATGTGCTACTTTAAGCACTCATAGAGATAATTATTGTGAAACCGGATAAAACTGTTGACCTCTCTGTGTATGTTAAAATAGGTAGAGTAGTGCGTGGACCTTAAGACGTCCTTGGATGGGCAGTAGAGGTTCTGTAAGCCCTTGAAATTGTATGCAAATGTCTGTATGTACATGTGTTCCTTTTAAAAAATAGATCTGTAATTTTCTTGAGATTCTCAGAGGGCAACCCTAATGTGTTTTAAGGCTTCACTGGATATCCTGTTTGAAGACATCTGTGATAAAGTTAATGCAGAATTCTGAAATGATGTGTATTTTCAAAATAATCTTTAAAAAATTCAGATGTCAGATTTTTTTCTTAATATGTCATTCTCAGTCTTTGTCATTAAAACCCAGCTAAAGCTCATCTGAGATTTGGAAGAAAACTAGGATTGAATAGCAATTTTTAAATGCCAAAAAAGATACTCTAAATTTAGTTGATTATTTCTTAAGTGAAAGTGCTTAGTTATAATATCATCATTACTAATCAGTGTACCCTGGCTCCAAAGGCCTGATGACTTCACATGACTTTTCATCTTGTCTCTAAAATCCTCTGTTTTACAAGGCATCAAATTTCCTGTGAGGTTCCTAACAGTGTGATTAAAGTTTAGAGACTGAAACTGTTGAGCACTTAAATGCAGGGATGACTATGCAAACGTAATTCATGGGCTTCACCAGGAGATTTGGGACATGTCTCTACTAATTTATGATGATGATATTGAAATTAATCTTTGCTAGGGATTATGGAAGCCATAATAGTTTATTGATGGTTCAGTTATTGTTTGTTGAAGCAGATTTACACAATTATAGTTTAATGACATAACAAGGATATTGTCAACTAGGAGCGCATGACATGAAAAATTAAACTTCCAATTAATCTAATATGTATTAGTTGAAATGATAATTTTCATGGTGATTTAGCTTCTTAGAAATCCTTGGAAAACATTATTAGCTTATGAATTGAAAACTCTCTATGTTAATGAGTAGTGAGAAAGAACTTAGTATTATTATAAAAAGATGGGGAATTAAATATTCAATTCAGCTAACATTTATGGAGTGCCTACTCTGGGCTTGCTGCTGAGTTAGGCTCATAAATATAAGTTGAACACGATTGATATGTGGAGAGAGGAAATACTGGTTGCTTTTGTTTGTTCCTTCAGTCATACTTCCCTCCAGCCTATACTGGATGATTACCATTGCCAGAATTATTCAAACGTTCAACAGATTTGTGTGTGCATGCATGTGTGTGTGTGCTTGCACTCCACTATACCTTATTGTGTCACTACTCCTACAGTGGCTTTCTGTTACTTCATCTGTCATGTTCACACGCCTCAGCCTGGCTTTTGTCACAGCCAGCTTTATTTCTTATTCCTCTTCAACACATCCCCACTCCAGGCATGCACATGGATTAGGTATCCCTTGAGTCTGACAGCTCATTCTTAGCTCTGTGCCTTCTCCTAGATTCCCTTCATTCATTTACTGATGCATTCATTTAACAAATAGGCATTGAGCCCCTCTTATGTTAAGTTGTGGTCCTGGGAAGTCTTGGGGCACGCCAAGATGAATCAAACATGAGTCCTCATCTTAAGAATTGTACAGTCTAGGGCTTCCCTGGTGGCGCAGTGTTTGAGAGTCTGCCTGCCAATGCAGGGGACACGGGTTCGAGCTCTGGTCTGGGAGGATCCCACATGCCGTGGAGCAGCTGAGCCTGTGAGCCACAACTACTGAGCCTGCACGTCTGGAGCCTGTGCTCCGCAACAAGAGAGGCCGCGATAGTGAGAGGCCCGTGCACCGCGATGAAGGGTGGCCCCCGCTCGCCACAGCTAGAGAAAGCCCTGGCGCGGAAACAGGGACCCAACACAGCCAAAAATAAATAAATAAATAAAAGCCATTTCTTTAAAAAAAAACAAAAACACACACACACACACAAAAGAATTGTACAGTCTAGTAGGGGAGATGAGGTTCGTGTATGAGTAAGCAAAATACAAAGTGGAAAATGAATGCCAAATAATAAGAAAGCTAAAAGCTTCCTGTTAGACAAAGTGATGTAGGGCTTCTGAGAAGGTGTCTGTTTGCACTGGGCCACAAAGGATTTGAATTGGGGTGGAGAGGCCAGGCAATTGTCCAAGTTCTGCCTTGTCTTTCAAGGTCAGTTTAAGTCCTCTCCGTCCAAGGGATGTTCTACCCATCCACACTCAACAAGGAATAGTCACGGTTGTTTTCAGACATTTTTCATTCTGTATTCAGCGGAACCCTTTCTTTTAAGTGAATCTTATGGAGAAGCCCATTATACATAGAATAGTGAAGGTAGAGATCTTTGTTTGGTGCAAAGGATTATGGTGGCCTTAGTGTTTAACCCACAAGGGCACCTGCAGGTGGTGCCCATACCCAAGGCACTTTCTCACAAGAGATCCAAGGAGCCTAGTTTGAAAACCAATGGAGAGACAGGAAAGTGTTTAGGTTTTAGCATCTGAATTAAAATCTTTCATGACTTAGTGGTCTGAGGTCTTGACCTTCAGGAATCAGTTTTTCTTTTGCAAAATGCGGGCAACAATGCTACCTTACAGGGTTATTTTAAGGTTTACTGATAATCTATGTAAAGTGCCTGGTCTACAGTAGGTGTTGGACAATGGTTGCTATTATTATAGTTTAGTGCTTTATTTCTTTTTTAAAAAAATAATTTGGGGTGAAATTCACATAACATAGAACTAACCATTTTATTTTATTTATTATTTATTTTTATAAATTTATTTATTTTTGGCTGCATTGTGTCTTCGTTGCTGCACGTGGGCTTTCTCTACTTGCAGCAAGAGGGGGCTACTCTTCGTTGCTCTGCGCGGGCTTCTCATTATGGTGGCTTCTCTTGTTGCGGAGCTCGGTCTCTAGGTGTGCAGGCTTCAGTAGTTGTGGTGCATGGGCTCAGTAGTTGTGGCTTGCAGGCTCAGTAGTTGTGGCGCACAGGCTTAGTTGCTCCGTGGCATGTGGGATCTTCCCGGACCAGGGCTTGAACCTGTGTCCCCTGCATTGGCAGGCAGATTCTTAACCACTGCGCCACCAGGGAAGCCCCAAACTAACCATTTTAAAGTGAACAATTCAGTGACATTTAGTACATTCACAGTGTTGTGTGACCACCACCTCTATGTAGTTTCCAAACGTTGTCATCATTCCAAAATAAAATCCCTTACCCATTAAGCAGTTTTTTCCTAACCACTTCCCCCATCCCTGCCTAGACCCCACCAATCTATCTTCTGTTTATAGCTTTATCTGTTCTGGATGTTTCCTATAATTGGGATTATTATGATACGTAACCTTTTGTGTCTGGCTTCTTTCACAACGTATTTTTGAGGTTCATCCATGTTGTAGCATGTATCACTGCTTCATTTCTTATTATCACTGAATAATATTCCAATGTATGGATATATCACATTTTCTTCATCCATTCATCTGTTTATGGACATTGGCCTTTTTCCACTTTTTGGCTATCGTGAATAGTGCTGTCATGAACATGAGTGTACGTGTACTTATTTGAGTACCTGTTTTCAGTTCTTTGGGAGTGTATACCTAGAAGTGGAATTGTGGGGTCATACAGTAATTTTATGTTTAACTTTTTGAGGAACCACCAAATGGTGCTTAATCGCTTCTTATACCCACAGCATCTACCATAGGGCTGTACTCACAGAACAACATCTCACTAAATATTTGTTGGTTGTTCTTTGATTAGTATTTATAACCTCACCTCCCAATTCACATGTTTTGGGCCTTGAGCATTAATTTTAAGGGAAATAGATGCATCCAGGACTTGAAAGTTAGCCAGTATCACCGTATGGATGTATCTGATTGTTGTCAGACAGCAGATATTTGTTCACCGAGGATGCTGTTTGGAGCAGCTGTGCTAATGCTCTGTGTTGGGTGGTTACAGAAGCAAAGTTAAGGTCCCTTCCCTTAAGCAGTGTATGTTCTGTTTCAGAAGATATTGTTAAGATTTGTGGATCCTCACTCAATTACATAGCAGGCTATGAAAAAATCCAGGAGCCTATAAAAGTGAGAGCTAAAAATAACTGTTAGCAAGCGAAACTCAGGATGACAAAAGAGTAAACTCTACTATTAATCTTTATTTTTTTCTACCACTGTTTTTGGCTCATCCACAATCTCATGACTTGAGTGTTATGACATTGATTTTGAAACAACACACATTAGCAAAAGCTTAGAGGAGGCTTCACATATTATTTATGATCCAGGGTATTTTGACTCTTCTTATTGCTGACATGTGTATTTATGAATAGTGTTGATATTTATATAATACTAATGAAGCCAAAAGCTCAGTGTTGGACTAAGCATTTCTCTAGATCTGTTTAGAATAGTGTGTAATGAGTGATGTAAATAGTGTTTTACTATAAGACTGTAGGATACAACCATATAATTTACTGATGTTATTTTGTAGTTAAAAATAAAATGATTCAAAACCTTAGAAAATAGAATAATTTAATTTTGATGTAGCATGAGTCCCCAGAATTAATTTGGAATGACTTATTCTCATTTTGATAGGGTTTTAGTCCAACTTTCAAGTTTTTATAGAAAAAAATGAAAAGAGAATAATGGTTTTTAGGGTTGTACTTGTAATAGAATATGCTGTCTACGTATGAAACAAATCCTAGGGCTCTGGAAAAGAGAAGTGGTATGGATAATTATGAATCAGAGGAAGAAACATTTCTATTTGCCTTTTGAATGAATTATGCATATTTTTCCTTAGATTTGTCTTTCTAGTTAGATACTGCTTAGACTAAAATTAAATTGGTTTTCAATCTATTCTCTTAGCATATACCAATTTACAGTGGGGCCAGTGGGATGTTAGAAACAAACCAGCCTAAGATGAAAAAATTTGCAGTGGATAATATACAAAGTGGATAATATACATGTGTTTAGTTGAGAATTGGCTGCAGATAAGAGACTTCTGATTTTGTTCCTCTCCTAGCTCTGTGTGTGTGTATGTTTTTAACACTGATTCGGCTTGTAGCAAAGAGCTGCTGAGTTACATCTGTTTCTGCCTAGTTAACTCTGTTGGTTGGTGTCAGATGAGAGCTAATTTTGATATTAAATTGAGGAGTGGGGTGTGTGTCTGTGGCTGCGGGAAGGGAGAAAGGGGATCCAAGTTTGCTTGGTTGTTTTGTACACTATCAAACTGCAGCTATTCACAGTGTTGTTTTACATTTATTTTTTGCCTTTGAAGTAAAAATGATCACTACTGCCCTGAAATGTGACCTGTACAAGCACGTACTTACTATTGTGGAAAATGGTGCATCCTTCTCTTAGGTGCAGTTATTGGCCATATCTTGATAGTTCAATCAGTACCTAGATGCCAGGTGACCTTTGGGACAAATAGTGAATGTTGCCTGGGAAAGTTAATATTGATCTTTAAACAATGTTCGACTTTTTTTTTCCTCCAGACAAAATGTTATACCTGCCTGGCTATTTGAGTAATAGTGGGATTTTTAATTTTTTTTTTTTAAATGATGGAATTCTTTTTTAGACTCCATCACAAACCTGATTTTTTAAAATTCGGAGAACAGGTCTGGCCTTAAAGAAGAGTGAAAGTTTACTTCTTTAGGCACTCGCTGTGGGGCTTCATGTCCTGTCCTGAATTCCATGTTCTTAAATACCCTTTAGTGGTATGAAAGAGCTAACATACCACCAAACATAGTATACCAGTAAATTCACTGCAGCTGTTTGGATTGAATAGTTGTGGAGATCCATAGATGGTTGCTGAATTTTAGGGATGTCCTTATGCCCAAATTAACATTTACATTTTTTTCTTTTGGCAGATTTGCCTGAAGATCTGGACAATCTTCTTTTTTGTCATGGACTGTTAAAACACTTGGAGTTCCAATTCTGGTATTTTCCCTTGTTTTATTATATTTTTAAGATATAAAATGTCAGTCTTGTTGAAATGTGTTGGTAATGGAGATGAACAATTCTTTTGATTGTGGTTAAGATTGTGGTAATAGCTTGTCATGAAGGTATATTTTAAGTGTTTATTAGTTATGAAATGTGTTTTGTTTTAATGTATGTTCGTTTGCTTGTGTAACCAAAATGCCTGAAAGCAACTTTGCAATATTGGATACTTTTCTGTGACCTCTTTTCCTGCTTCCTGCAGTTGTATTTTGTGCAATCAAATTAAATTAGTTGATTCATCCTGAATAAATGATGAAAGATGAAATAATTATTTGGACATGGTGAAATGTCTTCTAATGAAATTTTGCCCCAAACCATTTTACCTTGGAAAGATCAGCTTCCTGTTTTAAACTTACTAAAGCAGAGTGATTCCTGTGTTCTATCCTGAAAGTGGTTGCACTATGAAAGCCAATGATTTCATTCCTAAATACACCTGTTCCAAGTGTAACAGTCAGTAATTTATATAATGACACAAAGGGGAGTGCTTATTAGATTTGCAGATGACATAGATGACAGAATCAAGATTCAAAACAATTTTTAACAAGTTGGAAGACAGACTCAAACCAACAAGATGTACTTGAACTGTGATAAAATTTTAAAATCCCAGCATTTAAATTTGCATAAGGAAGAGAATGAAAAGACTCGGCTTGACAGAATTTTTGAAAGAATATCTGGGATTTTTAGTTGGACTGCCTGCTTGGCATGAGCCGGTTGTATGGCAGGCCTGGTAAGGAAGTTCATGTTACCTTGGGTTGCATTTATAATTGGATAATGCCTGGAATGCCAGATTTTAAGATGGGCATTAGCCAAACTAATGAGTGACCAAGAGGAGGAGGTGCTTGGAAACCTGTGATAATGTGGACATGTTAAGGAACTGGGATATGAGTGGTCCAAGGTGGGGCTGGAGGTAGAATGGGGTTTGATTGTAGCAGTTTTCAAAAGATACTTGTTTTCAAGTATATGAAGCCTCCTCATAATTAAAGAATTTCTTGAGATTGTTCCAGGGGAACTAGGACTAGTGGGTAGAAGTTATGGGAAGGCAGATTTTGGCTCCTGTGAGCAAGAAATATATTACAGTTAGAGCTGTCCAACAGTGGCATGAGCTGTCTTAAGAAGTGACAAATTCCTAATCACTGGAAGTATTTTGAGACTTTATGGCCTATCTGTTGGGGATATTGAAAAAGGGATCTTTTACTGTTTAACTAGAGGTTGGACTGGATAACCTCAAAGGGCCCTTTAGCCCCAAGTTTCTAAATCTGAGGGGAGAAAAATTGAGTGAACCTACAGCTTACTGATTGCGAAAAGGACAATCCTTTTTAAATTGCCTCTTTCAAGCTGACTGAACTAGTATAGTTCAATGGCCTAATTGTTTTCAGCAACAGAATCTTTGAGACCAAATGTTAAATTCTTCAGTGTATCTGGCTAAAGTTTTGAGGAAAGACATTATTTTCCCCTTTGAGGTACATTAAATGTAAGTAAACAACCAGAGATAACTTTAATTTTATGAGACATTTTTCAGAGTGTGTAGACATTGTATTGGATGGAAGTGATGATAGCTACTATATACTGAATATTAGATACTATGTTCACTTAATTCTCTCAACAATCCTGGGAGGGATATACTGTTATTTCCCTACAGGTAAAGTGATGGAAATGTTAAGTCATTTTCCCAGAGTTTCTCCGTTAGACATTGGTAGGACTGGCATGCATACTATTAGTCTAATTGCAGAGGCAGAACTAGCTAGAGCAGGCAGTCATGGCTCAGGTGAAGATCGCGCTGACTTAGACTTTAGAATAATGGCATTTGAGCCTTGAGTCTACTACTGACTGTTATCCTGAGTGAGTTCCACCTTCCCCTGAGCCTCAGTTTACCCATTGAGTCATCCTGCAGATTACATGACAAGTTATACGCAAGCACACCCTGTAAACTTTAAACTATAAAAAAGAGTTAAGATGTGGACATTATCTGTGAAGAGCAAGGTTAGAGCCCAGATATGACCCAACTCCCAGGCCAGGATGCTTTGGCCTGGTGCTCTTGGCAGGTGTACTCAATACCAGATTGGAGACCTAGGGGATTTTTGTGTACACCAGGAGGTTCTCAGAGAGCAGTATCACTCCCTACCTGGTATCAGATTTGTACAAACCTTGCTCGAATTGAGCAGTTTCATGAGCTAACTGGGTAGTAAGACACCTAGAGTTTTCCATTGTTCAAAAGGTGACCGGTTATGTTACTACATTAGTTTCAGTTTTCCAACCTGTGGGTTAGAGAATGTTACCAACCCTCTTCAAAGGGATGGGAAAACATGATTCTGTAGAAATGGCTCAATGGGAAATTTTCTTACTTGTGAGACTTGGGAAATAGAATGTTTAGCTGAAATAGAAGAATCAGGATCATTGCTTTTTTTTTTTTTTTTTTTTTTTCCGGCTGCACCACGCATCTTGCAGCATCTTAGTTCCCCAACCAGGGTTAGGGATCAAACCCAACCCTGCCCCATGCAGTGGAAGTGCGAAGTTCTAACCAGTGGACTGCCAGGGAATTCCCTCTTTTTTTTTTTAAATGATTAAATGAATTTATTAATTTCTTTAATTTGGTCAAAAGTATCCGTCAAAAATTTTCAGCAAGCATCATTTTAAGTGGTGAAATGTTAGCACTATTTCCTTTAAAATCAGTAAAGGATGAAAATAATCATGATCACTACTGCACTTCAACAGTGTGCTGAATGTACTGATCAGTAAGACAAGAAAAAACATCATTCTAAATAGTGACTCTACATTTTTTACATTAAGTTTAGGGACAAGACAGAAATGCCTACAATTACTATTATAGTTGACATTTTTTTGAGGTTTAGCAAGGGGAGGAAGTCAACAACATAAAGCAATCAATATAATTATTGGAAGAGAAGTAACAATATAATTGTATACTTAGAAAAACCAAGAAAGTATAGAAAAACAATTACTAGAATTAATGAGCTATTTTGGTAAGATGGCTAAATACAAATCAGACATTAAAGAAATAGCTTTTCTATGTTAACAATAACCAGAACGAAATGGATATTAGTAGCATATTCCACATACAATAGTGACAAAAGTCTAAAATATTTAGAAATAATTTAATACAAAAGGCATAGAATCAATATAAAAACAAAACACTACAAAATCTCTCCGCCTTTTTTTTTAAGTTTCAGATTTTTTGAAGTAAGTTTAATATACTTCCATCAAATTTTTTGCATCATAGACTTATTCTTTGATGTTGATTTTATGTTTATAGTAGACATATATCTTGAACCACTGTCATGTAATTTTATTAATTTCAATAAAGGTTATCCATTAAATATGTGGTCTCTTAAATGCCCCATGAATAACTCATATAAATAACGTGTAAAATCCTAAAAGAAATTCCTTCTCAGGCTGTGACCCAGTTTCTGGTTGGCAAATATAGTCGCTCTGGCTTTGTTACATAATACCTGCCTGTCATTACTTCTGTGGTCATTTTGCATCTGAAAAGGTAATACTAAAGAGTCTTTTAATTTATTTTTAGAAGTTTCATTATTAAGAGCCTTTCCCCCCTTTTTAATCCTTTAAGGTCTTGATTTCCTGTTTAAAGATGTTCTTCACCCGAATGCAGTTTTTCCTGTTGGTCAAATAAGACAACTATCAACATTGCCTGTTTGTCCTCTTTTTAATCTCTAAAGGATGGATGTTTTGTAAGATGTTGCTTAATATGGTCTGTAATACTCTGGCCGTTTGTTGAATTGTAAATGACTTTCAAATGTGCAAGTTCTGTTAAATACAAGGAGAACCTCTATGGGTAACTTTTGTACTGAAGAAGTCATTTGTCAACCATGGTAAAACTTGCAAACCCACTTTATACAGAGTGGATTCTTGAAGCTATACAGAAAATAAAAAAGCAAAAGCAAAGGCCCTCCGAAGAGAGAATCTGCCATGCAGTCAGCACTTCCCATGGGTTGGATAAGAAGACAGTCTCTGAACAGCTGGAACTCAGTGTTCAGGATGGCTCAGTTCTCAAAGTCACCAACAAAGGCCTTGCCTCCTATAAGGACCCAGACAACCCTGGGCGCTTTTCATCAGCTAAACCAGGCACTTTTCCTAAGTCAGCCAAGGGGTCTAGAGGATCATGTAATGATCTCCGCAATGTGGATTGGAATAAACTTCTGAGGAGAGCGATTGAAGGACTTGAGGAGCCCAATGGCTCCTCCCTGAAGAACATAGAGAAGTATCTCAGAAGTCAAAGTGATCTCACAAGCACCACCACCAACCCAGCCTTTCAGCAGCGGCTGCGACTGGGGGCCAAACGTGCGGTGAACAATGGGAGGCTACTGAAAGACGGACCGCAATACAGGGTCAACTATGGAGGCTTAGATGGCAAAGGGGCTCCGAAATACCCCAGTGCTTTCCCATCGTCGCTCCCACCTGTCAGCCTTCTACCCCATGAGAAAGACCAGGTAAGTGCAGAGAGAATGTCAATACACTGTAAATATTGCCCATTTGACTTGTAGAGTTTCAGTTAAGTTTTATACAGACATAAGTTCTGAGTTAAGTGTGATAAAATAAAATGTTTTGCCTCAGAGCAGGCTTATATATTTTAAGAGGTATATATTGTTTTACAGTATAAATTGTTCTCTATTGTTTTACAACGTATTAAGGGCTTCCTCGCTGGTTGACTAAGAATTCAATGTGATGATTATGTGGTTTGTTTTTTAAACTATAATTGCTAATCCGTGGGTGCTTGAAGGGACCAGGATAGATAACTTTAATCTTCCTTCCTCAAGGCAGGATCATATATATTTCAAAAATCCAAGAAAGGCCATTATATGTTTTTCTCTTTTAAAAGTATTATTTGTTTATTTTTTTAGCTTTGTGAGGTATAATTGATATATTTTTCCCTTTATTGTTATTTCAGAGAAGAAGAATCTATAGACTAATTATTTTAATACTGATAGTCTGTGCATTACTGGAACTGTTTTAATATGTGACCTAAATCCTGCCTGTTTCAATTTAAAGTCATTTGTTATTGTTCACTTCTCAGCAGGTGAGAGTGAATGTTTATTTTGTCTCATACTGTATCTTATAATCTTTGGTTTCTCTGGGCCTTCTGTCATTTCCATAATAGTTATACGTATATGGCAGATTTCTCCTTAAGTTACTGCTACAATTTAAAGTCTTTGGTTAAGTAGGATTTTCCTTTGTTTTATTTCAAAGCTATTGAAATTACTGCCCAAACTAAAACCAAAACAGAGCAGTAGCAAATTGTTTATAAAGGTTTCGGCCCTCCAGTTTGGGGGCTTGTTGTCTGTCCTTTGGGTGAGTGGATGCATTGATAGCAGTTAACTTTACATCTTGTAAGCCATTAGCCATTGTTGATAGAAAGGGTGATGGTTGTATGTGCTAACTGCATTTTCAGAAGTGATGGAAACAGTGTTAGGAAAAGCTGTGCTCCTGGTGACTTGTTTTTCCTCTTCGGATACTATTGCGCATAAGATAGACCCTGCTTCCCTTCTTGCCTTAAGCTGATAGAGGCCCAGTTCTACAAACTGGGTGGGACCAGGTGATTTGCCTTTCCACAGACCAATCGAAACCCTAGAATTTCTTTCTTTTTCTTTTTTTTTAAATGTATTTTTTAAACATCTTTATTGGAGTATAATTGCTTTACAATGGTGTGTTAGTTTCTGCTTTATAACAAGGTGAATCAGCTATACATATACGTATATCCCCATATCTCCTCCCTCTTGCATCTCCCTCCCACCCTCCCTATCCCACCCCTCTAGGTTGTCACAAAGCATCAAGCTGATCTCCCTGTGCTATGTGGCTGCTTCCCACTAGCTGTCGATTTTACATTTGGTAGTGTATATATGTCCATGCCACTCTCTCTCTTCATCCCAGCTTACCCTTCCCCCGCCATGTCCTCAAGTCCATTCTCTACGTCTACGTCTTTATTCTTGTCCCGCCCCTAGGTTCTTCAGAACCTTTTTTTTTTTTTACATTCCATATATATGTGTTAGCATACAGTATTTGTTTTTCTCTTTCTGACTTACTTCACTCTGTATGACAGACTCTAGGTCCATCCACCTCACTACAAAAAATTCAATTTCGTTTCTCTTTATGGCTGAGTAATATTCCATTATATGTGCCACATCTTCTTTATCCATTCACCTGTCAGTGGACACTTAGGTTGCTTCCATGTCCTGGCTATTGTAAATAGAACTGTAATGAACATTGTGGTCCATGGCTCTTTTTGAATTATGGTTTTCTCAGGGTATATACCCAGTAATGGGATTGGTAGTTCAGTACTCGGTCATATGGTAGTTCTATTTTTAGTTTTTTAAGGAACCTCCATACTGTTCTCCATAGTGGCTGTATCAATTTACATTCCCACCAACAGTGTAAGAGGGTTCCCTTTTCTCCACACCCTCTCCAGCATTTATTGTTTGTAGATTTTTTGATGATGGCCATTGTGACCGGTGTGAGTTGATAACTCATTGTAGTTTTGATTTGCATTTCTCTAATGATTAGTGATGTTGAGCATACTTTTGTGTGTTTGTTGGCAATCTGTATATCTTTGGAGAAATGTCTATTTAGGTCTTCTGCACATTTTTGGATTGGGTTGTTTGTTTTTTGATATTGAGCTGCATGAGCTGCTTGTATATTTTGGAGATTAATCCTTTGTCAGTTGCTTCGTTAGCAAATATTTTCTCCCATTCTGAGGGTTGTCTTTTCGTCTTGTTTATGGTTTCCTTTGCTGTGCAAAAGCTTTTAAGTTTCATTAGGTCCCATTTGTTTATTTTTGTTTTATATGTATGTTTTGTTTATTTATTTACTTTTGGCTGCATTGGGTCTTTCTGCACGTGGGCTTTCTCTAGTTGCAGCAAGCAGGGGCTGCTCTTTGTGGTGCGCAGGCTTCTCATTGCAGTGGCTTCTCTTGTTGCAGAGCATGGGCTCTAGGCACGCGGGCTTCCGTAGTTGTGGCTCGTGGGCTCAGTAGCTGTGGCTCGCAGGCTCTAGTGCACAGACTCAGTAGTTGTGGTGCACGGGCTTAGTTGTTCCGCGGCATGTGAGATCTTCCCGGACTAGGGCTCGAACCCATGTCCCCTGCATTGGCACGTGGATCCTTAACCATTGTGCCACCAAGGAAGTCCCTCATTATATATTTTTAAGTTTATTTGTTTATTTTTGGCTGCGTTAGGTCTTTGTTGCTGCGCACGGGCTTTCTCTAGTTGTGGCGAGTGGGGGCTACCCTTCGTTGCAGTGCGCAGGCTCCTCCTTGCGGTGGATTCTCTTGTGTTGGAGCGTGGGCTCCAGGCATGTGGGCTTCAGTAGTTGTGGCGCACGGGCTTAGTTGCTCCGCGGCATGTGGGATCTTCCCGGACCAGGGCTTGAACCCGTGTCCCCTGCATTGGCAGGTGGATTCTTAACCACTGCGCCACCAGGGAAGCCCTAAATATTTTTATAAAAGCTTATGCCATGAGGAAATTCCTTAAGGGAATATAGAGCCATTTCTTGATGGCTTTGGATATCTGTTTTAAATATATATAAATTACTCTAAGGTATATTAAGCTTTTATAATTATCAGGTGCATGGACTAATTCAGGCAGCTTTAGGCAATTTAATAGCATGTTTTAATAATTTTGTGGTCCAGGGGAGTATCAACTTGTGATAGAGGAATCACTACAGATTTTCCACAGTCCCTTTCCTATCCTTCTCTTTAACCTTGCCCATCATTTCTTGACATCCTTATATTTTTTTCATACAGCATCTATACAGAAGTATTTTTAGTCTGAAGGAAGACTCATGTCTGAAAGTGTCTAGAATTGAGAACAGAGTGATTTATTGCTTATCATGCAGTTGTTCCTGGTCTTTTTATGATGCTGATCTTTAAATTGTCCAGTTAGCATCATCATATAACAAGGAAAGCTGAGAAAATATGTCCTAGAATTTTTATTTGATGAAATTTGGGGATTAGTTGTGTTGAGTAATCATAATCTAATTTTTAAAAAAGGACAAATAAACATAAATGAAAATCAGATTGCCGATTTGGCCAGAATGTATTGTACTGTTTCTATTGTATATTACAATAGCCTTTTCCCTTGAAAAATGTAATAAAAAGTACATCAGAATATATTGCCCTTTGAGATTACAAGGGATAAATAGTTTAATACCCTGTAAACTTTCTAGGTCAATGTAATAGAAATTCTTAACCTGGGTCCATGAATGAGTTTGGGGTAGGTGGGCTAACAAATCCCCTGAAATAGAACAGTCGTTTGTATCCACACGTTTTCCTTTGTTCAGGGTCTATAGTTTTTATCAGATTTTCAAAGGAATCTAAAGTGTCAAAGACCAATGTGAACATTTTTGTACTGTAGAAAATATTTTGAGTTTCTTATACTAAAACCATATATGTATGCTGGTTGTTGGCTTTTGATTATTCTTGCTTCAGCTGTTGAACTTGGATCTATATGTCGATTAGTTGTACTATAGCTTCATGTATATAGGACTTGTTCTCGTATCTTTGAAAGGCAGATTATCATTGTTCTTGATGTGCTAGAGGTCTGTAAAATTCACATTGTGGGAGGACATTTATGGTATAAATGGCCACTGTACAGAGATGAAGTCATTCAATCACAATTAGCCAACTAATGGCTTTCAAGAAGCTGTTATTCTGGTTACCTTTGTTGAACAGTTTAATTGTAAAAAAGAAAATAAAAATGGTAAAAATAATAACATTTCTTAAGTGTTAAAATGCTGGCAGTATTCCAGGTGCCTTACATTTACTGTCTCCTTATCACAATAACTGTGAGGGCCATAGATTATTATCCTTATTTTATAGATGAAAAACTGAGGCTCAAAGCCTAAGCAGTTTGTCCAAGGTCACTTTCAGAGCTGGTGCGTGGTGAAGCCAAGATTCTAATGAAACAGTCTGACTCCAGACCTCTTTACCAGTGGGGCTGTATACTTGGTCAACAGGGGTGGCTTTTCATTAACAGTGAAAGTATCTCTTCCAGGTCCTCAAATGCTTAGAAGCAGTTGTCCCCCAACAAATAGATATCTGGCATTTTAAATTTGGTAGTTGCAATGAACTTAGTACAGTTTTTAAAGCAGGCACTATTTATAATATTAGCAGTATGGGAAAGCAGTAGGGAAAATAGTAAATCTGTGTGTAATTAAATGTAACATCATCATCATTCCTATGCATGACTGCTAGGAGGAATACAATGCAAGTTAAAATAGAAGAGCTCCTTCCTTTCTGAAATGTAATTGCACATCTTCTGATAGTCTAGAATTCAAACTGGATATTACCATACTGGCTCCTTAGCGTAACTTCTTTGTATTTATTTAAGAAAGCTCACTTTGGTGAGGTGATATGGAAATGAATTAAACCACTGAAGATAAAACTTTATCTTTGACTTGGTGAGGGAACTCCTAAAGGATAGTATTGGTGTTTCTCATTAAAAATGGTAAAGCTCAATTAGGTCAGATTATGAGGACTTTGGAAAGTCAGATATTCTAAGACAGACTTCAGTTATTACTATACATTTTGTAGCATTAAGATTCCATTTGAACATTTGGGCTTTAGCATTTTTTTTTTTTTTTTTTTGGTACGCGGGCCTCTCACTGTTGTGGCCTTTCCCGTTGCGGAGCACAGGCTCCGGACGCGCAGGTTCAGCGGCCATGGCTCACGAGCCCAGCCGCTCCGCGTCATGTGGGATCTTCCCGGACCGGGGCACGAACCCGCGTCCCCTGCATCGGCAGGCGGACTCTCAACCAATGCGCCACCAGGGAAGCCCCAGGGCTTTAGCATTTTTATAAAATCAGTTTGGTTCAATTTTAAACATTCCTTGGCATTTCACTTTATTGGGAATATCTTCCTAAAATTTATTAAGTGTCAAATCTTGGTATGTTTCTAGTGTAGTGCATAGTATGGGAACTCATTCTAGGCAGCTATAGTTGGAAAGAGAGACACTTCTAATACCAGGTAGGGCTTTTGATGTTTTTTTCTTGAAGAAATGAAATAACTGTATTACAATCTTATGAAAAACCTTCTAATGTAATTACCACAATGATACTGTCAATAAGAAAAAAATAAAAATGAGTTTCAGAAGGAGCACAGATGATCAGAAATGGGGCTGAGAGACAGAACTATATTAAAAATCACTTTTCATGGTCTTGGCCTGTTCAGTTGTTTATTCTATTTGTCCCCCACCTCCTTTTAGGGAGATATTTTATTAGGGTTTTTGGTGGGGTAATTAGTATGAAATATTTCCATAAATAGAAGATTAATGTACATCCTACATCAGTTTCTCGTGTTGTGTAAATGGTGTAATTTAAAGAACTTTATTTTTACGGACTTCCCTGGTGGCATAGTGGTTAAGAATCCACCTGCCAATGCAGGGGACATGGGTTCAAGCCCTGGTCCGGGAAATCCCACATGCCGCGGAGCAACCAAGCCCCTGTGCCACAACTACTGAGCCTGTGCTCTAGAGCCCACGAGCCACAACTACCAAAGGCCGCGCATCTAGAGCCCATGCTCCACAATGAGAGAAGCCACCGCAATGAGAAGCCTGCGTACCACAAGGAAGAGTAGCCCCTGCTCACCACAACTAGAAAAGCCCACATGCAGCAACAAAGACCCAACACAGCCAAAAATAAATAAAATAAAAAGTAGATAAATTTTTTTAAAAAAGAACTTTATTTTTAGATTTTCTTTTCTTCAGTTTTCTCCCTGCCCTAGAGAGACCCTCCTCATCCCCCTCTGGAACTTTTCCAATCTCCCGTACTTTGTGAAGGACCATTCCCTAGTCCATATTGTTCTATGATGTGGCAGGCTTCCAGAAGTTTCTCAGCCCTAGGAGAACTGTTCATGGTTTCAGACAACTCTGGATCTTTTTGACAGAAATGTGTGTATTTTTTATCTGCTAATTATAGAGTCCAAATGACCTCCTCTCTGTTGTCCTTCTCAGTTCTCCTTTGAATTGGTGTCCTTTGTATTGCAGATGTCACATTTCTCAAAGAGTGCTTAGTTGTGTGCATTCAACTGAAAGTTGGATAAAGGCCTAAATATGGCAGAATACACTCTTCCATATTCTGTAACCTGAATTTTGGGATCAGTATGAATGAAAGTAGGTTTTAGAATGACTGAAGTCAGACGGAAACCTATTATATAATGTGAATGACTAGGTGAATCCATAGTGCTCTTCCAGGGTCAGGGAAGGAAAAGGATTGTGTTATGTTGTTCCTATGGGTAAGCTTCAGAAGTTCTTCAAAATAGCACTAGGACTGCTTTTGTGAGCAGATAGTACCAGTTGCTGGGGTGTTGTTGAGAGAGCCCTCAGATTGTCTAAGACTAGTTAGTCGCGTCAAGGGAAGGATGCGTCTTTCTCTCGCACTCAGGAGTGACAGCATGTTCCACTTTTGAGCTTTTATCGAGATGGGACTTGTCTAGACTTCTAATGAAATAGGTTTCAGGAAAAATAGAAACATTATGTCAGAGGATTTTGGACTCTTAAAATGAGTGTTAAGTATTCTTTTTAACTCTTTGGATCTTAGATATGTTTGACATTGTAGCTGCCTTTTCCTGACCTTGACGTGAATGATATATAGAGCAGTCTGTTTTTGATTTCCTAATGGTATTTTCTTCCAAGCATTAAGGATGCTAAGGGTGTAATTTCTTGACTAATTTTGGATATTTTCAGCAGCTTTCAGGAATTTACTGTTGTGTTCCCTATACCTATTTGGATTGTAACAGCTGTATTTGTTATACTTTGAGTGCTAAGAAAAATCTATATTTTGTAGCTTTGAAGTTATTTAACAGTTAAGTGTTGTTTGCTGATTTATTCTGACCATATCTTGGATGGCGAAGATTTTTATAATGTTTCTCAGAACGAAGGTCTATATTCTTTTTATATATTTTATCTTTGTAATGTAAAAAGAATACACGAGAAAATGTGATTGTTTTATCACTGCAATAGCAAATTTTGATTGGAAAATTCATGACTTTTTGTTTTGTTTATAAACTTAATTTTCTTGGCCTATACATTAAACTACAGTAGATTTGATTGAACTGTTCTTCTCCAGTTAAACCAGCATTTCACATGTGAATCTGCATCTTCTCAGGTACTTTGATCTCTCCAGTCTATTAATGTTTCTGAGTACATAAACATCAATTAGCTCACTAAATTAAAGTTTGCAAATGAGTCAGCCATGTAATTTGTGACATTTTCATTTAGCAGCGCCATGAGGAAAGTGTGTTTTGTTTGTGTGTGGGTGCTCTTATCTCATTGTCTTCAGGTGGTGATGGGGAGTTTATAGAAGTAAGAGAAGGAGGCCTGGCAGGGCTCATTGTGAAATGCCAATCACTGTTATCATGCTTATGCTTAGGACTGGACTGCTTTCCCAGAGAAGTCTCTGGGAGTTGCAAACTGTATACTGTTGTTCTTCCTTTTATAAGCGAACCTTTTAATTAGCAGAATATTAATGGTAGAGTGTAACTTTTTTTTTTTGCTTTGTTTTGTGAAATGTAATACATTGAAAGCACTGCAAAGTGAACTATATAGGCAGAGTTCTACAGTAAATGATATTAGATTTAAACTGTGAGGCTGGTTTCTTCAAAGATACAAAATAAATACTAATCAGTGGTCTAAGCAAAATCCAGGAAGGATTTGTGTTAATTTGACAAGTGGGTTTAGAATTCTTTAGCCATTATTTTTTAGAAACCAGCTTTGTTCATACATCCTTTCTCTAATTTGCTTCACTTTTGATCTTTGATAAAACCAGCTGCAATTTTGTTTCATTAACAAACTTAACTGGTTAACAGATGTTTGTTTTGGCTTGATTGTATCCTTTCTATTAGAAACAGCATAAGCATACATAGAAACCATGCTGGGCCTTTTCCTGTCTGTAGCTAGACAGGCATTTCAGAAGAGCAACTTAATTTTATTTACAAGTTCAATTTTTGTTCCTCTGTGCTATTATAGTAGGTATACAAACGTTTTAGCTCTTGTTTCTCCTGTCAGGGAGGTCTTTTGTTCCTAATCCTCCATCTGTTAGTCCAGTACCACCCCACCCCACCCCTTTTTTTTTTTAGCATTCTAAAATCTCAGCATGCAGAAAAAGGTATTGCAGAATAGGTAATTGAGATATCAGTGACTCTTCCACAGTTCAAGGGAGGGAATGGGACTAGCCTGGTAAATTTAGATAATTTCTTCCATCTTCTTTGATGTTGGGAAGCTGCCATATGGAGAGCAATGAGGCCTACAGGAAGGAGGTGAGCCTTGGTCTGAGCTGCCTGTGATACTCACAGTGGTGTGGGCTGGGAGCCAGAGGCCACGCTTGAATGTGTCTGTAGTAGTTTCTGATGCCACCAGTTTTGATTTTTGTCCATGGTTGACTGCCATGCTTGTGACCGTCTCAGATCATAAATGCGATGATGAAGTTCAAGAAAACAGAGAGTAAAGATTATATGGCGTAAGAGAAACAATAATAAGAGCAGCAAAGAGTGCTCAAACTAAAATCTAGTATTAAGGACATGAAATGATGATTCTTGTTTGATATTTGATCAACTAGTTTCCCAAACTGGTATTTTAATATCATGTACAAGCTTCTACCTTATATCGAAACCCAACTGCAGCTGTTGAGCCTTGAGATGTGAGTGAAGCAGCAGAACACAGAATCTGCTAGTGGAAGAGTGTGGGCAGTTTGAAGAATATAAGCTGTTCCAGCTACAGTACTGGCAGGACGTGAGGAGACTGGGAAAAGCAGGCAGTGGTGGGAGCCAGGAAGACGATTCCCCCTTAACTTTGTATTTATGAAATTGCAATACTGCAGAAAAGTTGAAAGAGTAGTGCAATAAGTGCTATATTTCTTTCACTAGATTCACTGATTTTTAACATTTTTCCACATTTGTTCTTTCTCTCCCATGTGTGTGTGTTTGTGTGTGTGTATATACACATACATACACATATTCACACTTTTTGGCTGAACTGTTTGAAAATGATAGCAAACATTATGATATTAAATTATAATAATTATATGTCAAGGAACATTCTCCTGTATAACCACAATACTTTTATCTCATGTAAGAAATTCAACAGTGAAACAAGAGTGTTATATCTAATAGATAGTCCGTATTTCTTCAGATGGACCCAAAATGTCGTTTATAACTTTTGTTTTTCAGCTAGGATCCAGTTAAGAATCTTGCATCACATTTAGTTGTCATGTCTCCTTTAATAGGGAACCGTTTTTACTCTTTTTTTACTTCTTCTGTCAGTGACAGTTTTGAAGAGTCTAAGCCAGTTGTTTTGTAGGATGTCCCACAATTAGTGTTTGTCTGATTAGGTCCTCATGATTAGGTTCAGAGTAAATATTTTCGGCGAGAATACTGCATGGGTCATGTTGTGTATTTCCTTTTTTGTCACATCCTTTCAGGTTGTCTTGTTACTGGCAGTGCTTATTTGATTAGTTGGTTAAGGTGGTGTCTGCCAGATCTCTCTTTATAAAGGCACCTTTTTCATTTTGCAGTGAATAAGTAATTTGTACAGTGATACTTTGAGACCGTGTGAATAACCTTTCACCCTTTGTATATTAGTTTTCTATTACTTGCTGTGAGAAATTACCACAAACTTAGTGGCTTAAAACACCGCAGATTTATTGTCTTCCAGTTCTGTAGGTTGGAAGCCCAACATGGTCTCATAGGGTTGATATCAAGGTGTCAGTAGGACTGTGCTCCTTTCTGGAGGCTCTAGGGGAGAATCTGTTTCTTCACCTTTTGCAGCTTCTACAGCCTGTCTGCATTTCTTGGCTCATGGCCCCCTCCCTCTGCCTTCAAAGCCAGCACATCCCATCTCTGACCATTTTATCATAGTTACTTCTTTCTGTGACCAACCACCTGGGCAGCTTTTCAAGGATTCGTGTGGTTAGATTGGGGCCACTTACATAATCCAGGATAATCTCCCCATCTCTAAGTCTTTAACTTAATCACAGCTATAAAGGTCATTTTGCCATGTAAGGTGACAGGTGGACAGGTTCTTGGCATTAGGGAGTGGATATTTGGGTGTGGGGGGTGGCATTATTCTGCCTGCCACACAGTGGTTTCAGTATCCTCACCTAAATCAGTTTTTGCACTAGAGGTTGCAAATCTTTGAAGGTTTTGGAGCTATAGTGTAATCACATGGTCTAAGTCTGCTTGGAAAGGAATGAATCACAATTTATGGGAATAATGCTAGCTGAAGGCTGGAAGTCAGGCAGCCTGAGTTCTAGGTCTGGTGGTACATCCTGAATCATTTCCACGAGGGCAGAAACAGGGGCTGCCTCCCATTTCCACTTAGTGTTTCTTTACTCTGGAGTCAAAGAACTGAAGAATGGATTTGGCAGTAATAGCTTGAGAGTTTTTAACAATAGGAGTTTGGATATCCAAAACATTTTCTAACAAGTACATTTAAAGTTGTAGACAAGGATCTCTCATTTAAATGCCCACAGAGTGCATGAAGATATGTAAAACAACTTAATAAGAGAGGCTCTTTGATGACGTTTTGAAGACTAAGTAACATCTGAAGAACTTTGTGTCTGTTATTTAAATTTGAATCCTCAGAGAACTCTGAACAGGCCGAAAAAGAAAGTGACTTATTTAAAAAAGAATAATATCATTGTCACAATGTTATATGTCAGTTATACTTCAATAAAGTTGGGAAAAAAAGAAAAATATCATGCAGTTGGATGTATATTATATTCTTTTAGTTCTTGGTAAAAACTTAGAAAAAAAAATCACATCAAAATTCACAAAGGCAGTTAACCTTAACAATTCTTCATTTCCTTTCATTCCACAGTGTTTTAGTAGAATTTTCTGCAGTAGCTGCAGTTAGTTGGAATACCTTGGTAATACTGACTGTTCCAGTTGGTAAAGAATAACTGTTTAGTTATCAGCCTGTAAATGTGCTTTCTAGAGCTGATAAAAAAAGATGAACTTCTCATCTGATGAGCTCTGACACTATAAACCTCCCTTCCAACTTATCTCATTTTTCCACCAGTTACTGAAATATAATAAGATGCCAACAACTACATCCTCACAAAGCATTTATACCAACTTATATAAAATCATCTCTGCATTGGAAAATTGTATAATATCTTGATTTCAATTTAACATAGTATATTGGTTAGCAATAAATCTTGCTAGGGTAGGAACAAAAGCCTACAGGCAGTTTTGATCAGGGGCAAATTATATGTATTTTTCCAGTTTCTAAAAATTTCAGAGCAAAATGAAATAAACATCACCATGTATCTTGCAGTAAGTGCCTTGACTTTCCTGAAATGTGCGATTTGTGTCTGTGACTATTTCAGTTCTCAATTCTGTCTGTGAGACACAAGAGCAGAAGAACATGGTTAAAAACTTATACCTTGTAAAGTATGCATAATAAACAGTTCATATTAGATTTGAAGGCTATACAGAAAATATGCAAGAAGATATTAGTATTAAATACTTAGTGCTTACTATGTACCAGGTAAAGTTCTAAGTATTTAACATATACAAAATAATTTTACATGAACCCTGAGAGATAAGTACTGTTACTGATGGAATTTTACAGATGAAGCGAGAGGCCAGAGATGGTACCTTGCCCAAGAGTACACAGGAAGTGTCAGAGCTGGTGTTTCAGCCTGGTGCACAGTCCCCTGCATCGGCAGGCGGACTCTCAACCACTGCGCCACCAGGGAAGCCCAAGCCATATTTAAATTGTAGTTAGAATTACCAGTTGAAACATGCCAAGACATTCATTTTCACAGTGACTGAAAATTTATTTTCTTTAGGAATGAGTAACAACAGCCAACATTTTATATATTGCCTACTGTGAGTCAGACACTACTTAAAGTGCTTTAAGTATAGCAACTTGCCTGTGAGGTAGTACTTCTTTTCGTTCTTACACGGGAGGGGACTGAGGTACATGAGGTTGGAGGACTTGCCCAAAGTCACATGGCTGTTGTATGGGGAGTGGAGCCAGGATTCAGGCCCAGGCGTCTTGGCTCCATAGTCTGTATGCTTAACCATTATGCTACACTACCTCATATTTTCCCTCATGAAGAAAAACTTCTTTTAAAGAAAAGGTGTTGAAAATAGTTACACATTAGGTTCTTATAATGCTGGACCTCTAAGTGCCTTTTTAGTGTTTGTAATAGGAGTCGCTGAAAAGACTTAAAATTTATGGTATGACCTTATTTAAGGTGGCTTTTCCCAAACAACCTCTGAGGTAGAAGGAAATGGTACTCTTCAAGATGTTAAGGATGCTAATAACGTTCTGAGTTCTAATGTCCCTGAGAAGTTCTGGAATTTAGCTTGCTTAGCCCACAGTTTCCCAAGATGATTTGATAATGGACCCTCTCCTCTCCCTTTCTCCTCACTCCTCACAGTAGCCATCCACTTATCTAGAAATCTTTACATTTGGTTAAACACAGTGCTGATGTGATAGTGCTGATGTCAGCTTATACTGCTAATTCCTTTCCTCTTTTCTCCCAAATACTCATCCCAAAGGAAACCATTGACTAATTGACTTAGGGTTTGTGCTTCAGAACAGAAAACCAAAAATCATCACATTCATTTCTTGTCTCTATTATGAATTAATGTAGTAAAACTGTTGTATCATAATTCTTCAACTGTAGGATAACATTTTAGAGGGGCAGGTGATCTTCAGGGTCACCAAGTTCAAGGGTTTTAAGCTGACATCCAAGGACTCCTTTCAGTGGTTGTAAACCCTGAAATTGTATACATAATGTTGGGCTTATATATTTATGAGTATTTTTCTGGAGGCTCTCCCCTCTCCCCTCTTTCAGCAGGTCATTTGACTTAGGCCAGTGGTTCCCAGACTTTGCTGCACATTTGAATCATCTGAAGAGCTTTTAAAAATTCTGATGCCCAGACCATACGACGCCTGTTAATACAGAATGTCGGGGTGGGAGGCAGGCATTAGAACTTTTTCATATCTCTGGGAGATGCCAGTGTGCAGCAAACAGGGACTTTTGTGGTTGAGGAAACAGTCTAGATACGTTAACTGGACAGGGCCCTTGTTGTTGCTAAAAGAGACCTTAGAGGTCATTTGAAAGGAGTCTTAGGAGGAAGAGGCGCTGGGGGGCAGAATGCTTAGGTTCTAATCCTGACTTTTCCGCTGGGCAAGTAAGGTCTTTGTCTTGGTTTCCTCAGCTGACAGATGGATATAATAAAAGCACAGACTGCATAGGGGTAGTTGGCTACAGCCATGGGGCCTTGAGATAGCGAGGCAGCAAGCCTTTCCTGGGCGGGGCTAGAAAGGACAGCTGAGCAGAGTCCAGTGCTGTGGGAGGGGTAGTTGCCCCGGCACTTCCTCCCTGACCTTCCTGCACTTGAAGGAGAAGTGCAAATGGATACCCTTGTCCCCTTCTGCTGAAGGCTGCCTCTCCTATTGGAGACTGGCTCTAGTCACATAGGCTACTAATGGCTAAAACTAATGTTCCTTTGTTGTTTTCCCCCACTTCTTGTTATTTAAATAATGAGGAAAAGAGTATGTTTTCAGAGTAACACCTGCTTATTGTACAGACTTCGAAGGATACAGAAAAGTTCAGAGGTGATATACTATGACTGCAGATTTCACTCTAAAGATAACTACTGTTAAAAGTTTGTATTTTCTTCCAGTCTTTTTTTCTCCTACATGTACATTTGTTCTATTTAAATAAAAAGATGTTAGCTATATAATTTTGTATCTTGCTTTCTACATTTAAAACATGTTGTAGGGCTTCCCTGGTGGCGCAGTGGTTGAGAGTCAGCCTGCCGATGCAGGGGACACGGGTTCGTGCCCCGGTCCGGGAAATTCCCACGTGTTGCAGAGCGGCTGGGCCCGTGAGCCATGGCTGCTGAGCCTGCGCGTCCGGAGCCTGTGCTCCGCAATGGGAGAGGCCACAACAGTGAGAGGCCTGCGTACCGCAAAAAACAACAACAACAACAACAGCAACAACAAAAAAACCATGTTGTAAACCTTTTCCCGTATTCTTATTGATTCTTTGACATGTGCTTTTATTTTACTTTATTTTTTATTTTTGGCTGCATTGGGTCTTCATTGCTGTGCGCGGGCTTTCTCTAGTTGCGGCGAGCAGGGGCTACTCTTCGTTGCGGTACGCGGGCTTCTCATTGAGGTGGCTTCTCTTGTTGCGGAGCACGGGCTCTAGGTGTGCGGGCTTCAGTAGTTGTGGCATGCGGGCTCAGTGGTTGTGGCTCACAGGCTCTAGAGCGCAGGCTCAGTAGTTGTGGCTCATGGGCTCTAGAGCACAGGCTCAGTAGTTGTGGGGCACAGGCTTAGTTGCTCCATGGCATGTGGGATCTTCCCAGACCAGGGCTTGAACCTGTGTCCCCTGCATTGGCAGGTGGATTCTTAACCACTGCGCCACCAGGGAAGTCCCTTGAAGTATGATTTTAAATGGCTGGTAGTATTTCTCATGTCTTTGTTGCTCAACATTTAGGGTGTTCCTGACTTTTTTGTTGTTACGGATATTGCTGCTACTAAAAATTTTTGTGTATAAGTGGGTAATTGTTTCTTATAAGATAGATTATTAGAGGAGGTACACTGGGACATAAACATGAATTCTTTTTCTAAGACTTTCGGAATGTATTGTAAAAAGTGTTCCAAAAGGTAGTACCAGTTTATACTCTTGGGCAGCGTATGACAGGCCTTGGGCATCTACTTGCTTCCTCACCTGTACTTTTTATCTTGGTAATGTGGTAGAGGGAAGAGTGGCTCCCTTTTACTTTGCTTTGTATTTCTTTGATTACAAATGACTTGTTTTTTGTTTAATGGTCATTGCTCAATAGCTGTAGTGTTGCAGTTAGTTCCCCATCCTTCATTCCTATGCCCCGGAGGCAACCATCTTCAACCCTTCAACCATATTTAGTCATTTCTTCTGGAAGTTAGAGTTCTGTGTTTTGTTTTTTTTTTTTGAGTTCTGTGTTTTTAAACAGCATTCTTATAATGCTATTTCTTGAATTTCAATTTTAGACATTTTTCTATTGACTTCTTGCCAGGGAAAATAAGGATAAAGGTCTCTTATACACATATACCCTTCCCTTTCCCATTGCCCTTCTCATCTCAATGTAATTAAGTCTTCATTTTTGTTTAAGTATTTGTATTCAGTGTTTATATTTTTACCAGTATGCAAATATTACTTAGTTGTGCCATGAAGTATACTGTTATCAATTTTTGTGATTTTTTTTCTTGTTTTTTTTTTTTTTTTAAGAAAATTCTTCTCCATCCTACCATCCTGAGCTCAGAGAAGCATTTACTGATATTTCCTTCTAATTTTTTGTTTGTCTTTAGTGGTGTGATACTTAGATCCTTAAAGTCGTCTGCAGTTTTAATTTTGGTTAATGGTGTAAGAACCTCTTGTTGTGTTTTTAATAGCTGACTGATTGTTCCAGGATCATATAATAAAATTCTTACTTTCCCCACTAATTTATGATGCCTTAAAAAAAAATCACATAACTTTATCAGAAAGCTAGATCTCTCTTAATGCTCAGCTTTGCTTTTACCTTTGAAAATTTTAATTAAATTAACTTTGCAACTTTTATTTCACTTAACCTCATTTAGCCTGTGGAGCTGTCTCCAGTTTTGCTTTGGAATGTAGGGGAGGAGGGAGGAGGCAAAAGGCAGTGGCCTCATGGTACAGTATTCGCATTTTCAAAGATTTCTGGAATACATGTCACTTGAAATCATTTGCTCCCTAAATTCTGTGGATCTCTAGAGAGTCTTAGCTAGCCATAATTATGTCAGCCTGTGTTTCACTAATTCCTTATGACCATTTTGTGAAACTGAGCGTTCAGGGAAGGGTTTATTTTAGCTGATTAGCTGTTGGTGTTGTTTTTTCTTTTTTGGCCGTGTTGGGTCTTCATTGTTGCACACGGGTTTTCTCTAGTTGCAGCAAGCAGGGGCTACTCTTCATTGTGGTGCACGGGCTTCTCATTGCAGTGGCTTCTCTTTGTTGCAGAGCACGGGCTCTAGGTGTGCCGGCTTCAGTATTTGCTGCACGCGGGCTCAGTAGTTGCGGCACGCGGGCCCTAGAGCATGTGGGCTTCAGTAGTTGTGACACGCAGGCTGTAGGGTGCGGGGGCTTCAGTAGTTGTGGCTCGTGGGCTCTAGAACATAGGCTCAGCAGTTGCAGCCCACAGGCTTAGTTGCTCCGTGGCATGTGGGATCTTCCTGGACCAGGGATCGAACCTGTGTCCCCTGAATTGGCAGGCAGATTCTTAACCACTGTGGCTTCAGGGAGGTCCAGCTATTGGTTTTAATGACCTAAAAGTGCATTTGTCAGAGATCCTTGCTGTATTAAACCTGACACAGTTGGAAGTGAGTGGGTTTCCTGTTGGACATGCCTTGAGCTGTTGCCCACAGACTCTGTTCCCTACCCTAAGATCTGATCTTTCCAGCTATCTCACTGTCATTCAGTATTGCCCAAAGGTTTATACTGGGCTGTGAATTTCCTAAATCTACCTGTGTTATTGATTTCTAATTTCATTCCATTGTGGTCAGAGAATGCAGTTTATATGATTTCAGTCCTTTTATATTTATTGAGGCTTGCTTTATGCCTAATATATGGTCTGTCCTGAAAAATGTTCTGAGTGCAATTGAGAAGAATGTGTATTCTGCTACTGTTGGGTGAAGACATCTGTATATGTCTGTTAGGTCTAGTTGGGTTTGTAGTGCTGTTCAATACTTCTCTTTCCTTGCTCATTTTCTGCTTGGTTATTCTATTATTAAAAGTGTAATATTGAGGACTTCAACTGTTATTGTTGAATTGTCTGCTTCTTTCATTATTGTCACTTTTTCTTAATGTCTTTTGAGGCTCTGTTGTTAGGTGTATATGTATTTATGATTGCTATGTTTTCTTGATACATTGACCTTTTCGTCATTATACAATGTCCTTTTTTTCTTTCAGTAACAATTTTTATGTTAAAATCTTTTTTCTGATAGTAATATAGCCACTTCACCCTTCTTTGGTTATTATTTGCACGGTGTATCTTTTCCATTCTTTTATTTTCAACTAGTTTATGTCTTTGAATCTGAAGTATATCTCTTGTATACAGCATAGACAATGCTGCCATGAACACTTGTGTAAAAGTATTTGTTTGTATCTGTGTTTTCAGTTCTTTTGGGTATATACCTAGGAGTGGAATTGTTGGGTCATAGATAATTCTATGTTTAATTTTTTGAGGAACTCCCTAGTTGCTTTCACCAGTGGCTGCACCATTTTACATTCCTACCAGCAGTGTATGAGGGTTCCAGTTTCTCCACATTTTCATCATCACTTGTTATTCTCCCTCTCTTTCTCTTTTTTTCTTTCTTTCTCTCTTTTTCTTGGTAGGCTAATGCTCCATTATATTCCTTTTCAGACTCTTCATGGCTAATTGTGCTTGCTTGTTTTCCCATACAGACTTTAGAATCAGCTGTTTATTCAAAAGATCTTGTTGTAATTTTATTAGAGTTTTTAGGGCCTTCTAATATTGAGTCATACCAAAGAACAGGTGTATCTTTCCATTTTTTTAATCCTTCCATTTTCTATTACTCTATTAGTTAAAATTTTTTATTGTGTAAAATTTTGAGCATATGAAAAATCAAAAACAATGCTCACTCATTACCAGCTATGACAATAATTGCCTCATGACCACTCCTGTTTATTTATATCCCTACACATTGTCCCACCCCCTGCCACTACTGAATTATTTTGAAGCAAATCCCAGACATACATCATTTTGTTTATAAATATTTTTGTAATATGACCATTATCATCCATTTAAAGTCTTTTGTATGTGAATGTAAGTGTGTAGAATATAGAGTATGAGTATAGAGTATAGAGTAGCATATACTGAAGGATTTTAACTTTCTGTTAAATTAATTCCTCAATATGATCTTTTTGGGCTGCTTTGTAAATGGAATCTTCTGTTACACTTTCTAATTGGTTCTTTTCAAAATACAGGATAGTTATTGATTTTTATATATTAGTTTTGTACCTAGCCACCTTACTGAGTTCTTTCTTATTTATAATAATTTTTAGCTTATTATCTTGGGTTTTTCAGGCAAGCAATGCTGTGTTGGCAAATAATAATTTTAATTGTATTTCCTCCTTTCTAATTTACATATCTTAAATTTTTCTATTGTCTCTTTATTGGCATATCTTATTACATATCTTAAATTTTTCTATTGTCTCTTTTTATTGGCTCTAGTACTTCCTTAATGACGTTAAACAGTACTGGTGATAGTGGATATGTTTTGGGGGAATACTTCAGTATCTCCCAATTAAACATGTTGCTGGCTTATGAATTTGTCATGTTGTTAAAGAAATTTCATCAGGTATAGATTTTTAATTTTATTAAATGTTTTTTCAGCATTTATGGAGATAATGATTTTTTCCCTTTGATCTTTAATATGATTAATTATAATAACTGATTTCCTAATAGTTAACCATCCTTGCTTTCTGAGTATGAATCCCAGGTGTTCATGGTGTATTATTTGTTTAATAAGTGACATTCCTTTGAATAGTAAATTTTCCTGGCATATTTAAATTTTTCAGTCTTAATAAATTCACCCACAACATTTTAGAAACATGTCTATCCAGTAAAGAATTGTTCTTATTAGTAAGCTTATTTCCTGTTGCCCATCCTTTTGTTATGCTCATATTAGGGGGCTAGATTGTGTGTGTGTGTGTGTTTGTGTGTGTAGGTGAGAGAGAGAGAGCAGGAGAAAGAGAGTGTGCACGAGTGCACTTGAGGGAGAGGGTAAGGAGGAAGAGAGATACAACACAATGGTTGGTTTTAAAAGCTATGGTATGATAAACTGTAATGCATGATATATCCAAATCTTTGTTGTAGCAAACTATAATATAATAATTTTTTTTTTTTTTTGCGGTACGTGAGCCTCTCCCTGTTGTGGCCTCTCCCGTTGTGGAGCACAGGCTCTGGACGCGCAGGCTCAGCGGCCATGGCTCACGGGCCTAGCCTCTCCGCGACATGTGGGATCTTCCCGGACCGGGGCACGAATCCGTGTCCCCTGCATCGGCAGGCGGACTCTCAACCACTGTGCCACCAGGGAAGCCCTATAATATGATAATTTTTTACTAAAACAATTTAAACTAAATATTTTTATCATTAAATTGAAACCAAATATGTCTAATGGATGAGAGTACTTGAAACATACTGGTGACAGTGTAGTATGATTGAAAGAATATGGGCATTTTAAATTTGCATTTTTTGACTTTTAAGAAGTTATAAAAGTAATATATACCTAATGTCAAAAATTTAAATGTATAAAGTTAAAAGTAAAAGTTGTTCCTCATTGGCCCTTCATGATCTTCCCCTAAAATAGCTTTCGAAAGACAACCACAGCTAGTGGATTTGTGTGTATTCTTCCAAGCCCTTTTAAAGCACTTGTACATAAATATCATACATACATTTGTATACATATTTTAACAAAAAATAAATTCATACTTTTGGTAATTTTTGTTCTTTTGAAAAAACATGTTTTTTTTTTTTGCGGTATGCGGGCCTCTCACTGTTGTGGCCTCTCCTGTTGCAGAGCACAGGCTCTGGACGCACAGGCTCAGCGGCCATGGCTCACGGGCCCAGCTGCTCTGCGACATGTGGGACCTTCCCGGACCGTGGCACGAACCCGTGTCCCCTGCATTGGCAGGCTGACTCTCAACCAGTGCGCCACCAGGGAAGCCCTGTTTTTGAATATATAAAAAATGTATTAGCATGTATTCTTGAAAAAGTTCTAATAATAGAAAGAAAACAAGCCCCGTACAAACTCCCTGAGTCTCAGTCATCTCATCTGTAAAATAGGAATAATAAAATATTTTTCATAGATGTGTCAATTAGGATTTAATGAGATAATGCATTTGAGCACCTGACACTGTGCCTATTCAATAAAAGAGATGAGCTAGTTATTTTGAACATGTATCAGCTCTGGAAAATTTTTGAAGATTAATTATTTTATTTTATTTTTAGCCTTGGAATTTTTTTTTTTTTGTGGTACGCGGGCCTCTCACTGTTGTGGCCTCTCCCGTTGCGGAGCACAGGCTCCAGACGCGCAGGCTCAGCGGCCATGGCTCACGGGACCAGCCGCTCCGCGGCATGTGGGATCTTCCTGGACCGGGGCACGAACCCGTGTCCCCTGCATCGGCAGGCGGACTCTCAACCACTGCGCCACCGGGGAAGCCCCTAGCTTTGGAATTTTTAATGAAGCACGTTTTGGCATATACCTCTATGTTCTGACAGTGATCTTTTGACTTACTCTGTCCTCTTTCAAGGCCTAATCAAAAAAGAGAAGGTCTTAAATATTTTCCTTATAGCTTTGTGTGCTATAAATGTAAGTTTAGTTTAATAGCAGAGGTTAACTTTTTCTTTATTAATTATTTAGATTACTTCTCCCCTACTTCTCTCAAGTTTTTGGTTAGTTCAGTGTTTTTTGGATCCACGTGTGCCTTCATCACAGTTTTTGCCACTTTCATATACTGTTTATTAGTTATGTTCTTAATATTTTCTTTCATATTGCTCCACTAAAGAGGCATAACAACCAAGTGCCATGCATAAATTCTGTACTAGAACTGGGGGATAATTAGGTACATTTGAATTTGGAGCAGATCTTAGGGCAAATTAAGCCATTAATGTTAATGTTCTTTATGTGATAATGGCATTTTGGTCACCTAAGATCTCCTTATGAGTTAGGAAATGCCTTCTGAACTATTTTGTGGTGAAGTGTCATGCTGGTGCAGCTTACTTTCAAGTGGTTCATCAACAACCATAACAAAAGTATGTGTGTATAAATATATATGTGTGAGTTCAGATAGATACAGGTGTAGATAGAGCTGTGAGGCAAAAATCTTAACTGGTGAGTCTAGGTGAAGGGCATACAAACATTCATCATACCTCTTAAACTTTTCTGTAGGCTTGAAATTTTTAAAAAATGTAAATTTGGAAAAATAAATATAATCAGAATGCTCATTAAAAATTAAATTGCTGGTGGTGCAGTGGTTAACAATCCGCCTGCCAGTGCAGGGGACACGGGTTCGAGCCCTGGTTCAGGAAGATCCCACATGCCATGGAACAACTAAGCCCATGCACCACAACTACTGAGCCTGTGCACTAGAGCCCACACACCACACCTACTGAGCCTGCGTGCCACAACTACTGAAGCCCACGCACCTAGAGCCTGTGCTCCACAACAAGAGAAGCCACCACAATGAGAAGCCTGCTCACCGCAACTAGAGAGAGCCCACATGTGGCAATGAAGACCCAACACAGCCATAAATAAATAAATAAATAAATAAAAATTAAAAAAAAATTAAATTGCCTCACTTTCTTTAATTTGATAAATCTACTGGAAAAGGAAACTTTATCATTACCATAAGTGGAAAATATGTATTCCTCTTCATAAACAGAAGGTATATAGTTGTAAAATTATTATTAAAATTTTTAAAATTAAAATGTGGGGCTTCCCTGGTGGCGCAGTGGTTGAGAGTCCACCTGCCGACGCAGGGGACACGGGTTCGTGCCCTGGTCCGGGAAGATCCCACATTCCGCAGAGCGGCCCGTGAGCCATGGCCGCTGAGCCTGCGCGTCCAGAGCCTGTGCTCCGCAACGGGAGAGGCCACAACAGTGAGAGGCCCGCGTACCGCAAAAAAAAAAAAAAAAAAAATGTGTTTGGATACTGTTATGTGCCGAGGCTCTCAGCTCAGTCCTTGGTCTCTGAAAGGAAGATTAGCAAACATTAGAGAGGCGTTGAAGGCATATTAGCACCAACTGAGACTTTCTCCTTAATGAGGAGGTATGAGAGAAAATTGAAAAGGGAACAACAGCTTTCTCACTCCGTGTGATTTAGATCACTTCAAATTATCTTGCATCTCACCTGAAAGCATCTTGAATCCCACACTTTGGGAAATATTACATCCGTTGATTTTAGTTGGTGTGTCAGAAAGAAAATAAACTTGTATACCGAATTGTTTATAGTGCCCATTATATCTTTGTCTTTAAACCTTCTGTGTTGAATTATCATCATCATCATTATTTGGTAGTTTTGATTGCTACAGATGCTTGTTTAGCTGAATGACATCCTGGCCTAAGGCAGATGTCAAATTTTGCAGTCTAAGTCATTACTAGTTTCTTGCTCTGAAGTTGCTCTTGTAGTTGGGGTTTCGCTGGTTTTTTGTTTTGTTTTGTTTTTCTTTCTCTCTTTCTTTTCTTCCATGCTACATTGTTCCTGCTGTTATTTGGAAGCCAGTAGGTCGCTTTGCGTCTTGAACAATGAAAGGATCCAGATCGTGTCTGTCTCACATTATGTTATCCCAGTACAAGACTCAGTTGAATAAAACATATTACCCATCTGGCCTGGAAATCTCAGTGGCACTCAAAATAACTTACCAACAAGTTGTTGGATCATGGTATCTTGAAATTTTTCTGAAAGTTCAGCTTCTTTGTAGCTGTTGCTATGAGAGAAACGTCATAGATGTGAGGGACACGAGAAAGTGTCTGCACACTGCCAGTTGTTTTACAGGCATTTGGCTCTGCCGCTTTGCAGATGGTTAGGCTCTGGGTGGTGGGTAAATGTGTGTCGATTATCTTATTGAATTAAGGTAACCTTTTGTCATTCATTGAATTCTGCAGACCAGTTGGTCAATGAGCAGCTGCTCTGTGTGGCTTGGTTTGGGTTTGGAAGCACACAAAGACTATCTTAAAGGGTGGTCAGTCTAATCCAGGTATTCAACAAAGCAAGAGTGAAAGCCTTCTTCCTCCTTTGATACTGGTTTCTGTTCTGTCGGAAGCAAATGAACAAGAACTTTTTTACTTCTTGTTCAATTAACTAAATGATTTAAAGCAGTGGTTTATTGAGTGTTTGGATGAATGCATTTTTTAACCTAATGTTCTAAGTTGAAGAAAATATACTATCATAATATTTGATGTTAGAAGCATACTAGTTTTATGGCAGAGTCTGTGTTTGAAGAGGCATGATAGACTAATGGAGTTGTTGTCTTTTTAGTTTATTTTCACAGATATCCTGGAAACTAAAAGCATGCCTTAGCGATATCATCTCTTAGCAAATTCCAGCTGTATAATTTTTGTAGGGCTATTTTGTTTTGAATCTGCCGTGTTTTTATATGGATTCTATCTCAGTTTCTGGAAACTGTTTCAGGAGGCTTCATTTTTAATAAAGGGGTTCTAAATTGTTTTTAGTAAATTGCCAAAATTGTGTGGCTCATTTCTCCTTTAGGAAAACTTTTCTTGGACTCATCTTTTTGGCTTCACTCAGAGTACAGTGTAGGCGGTCTCAGAAAAAATGACTGTGGCCACCGGTTGATTTCCTTATTATCAAAGAGAAGTCATTTAACAGTGATTGATGAAGAGCCATCTGATTTCTCTAGTTTGGTCATCTGTTGGGCCTGGGAGACTTTTGATTCAAAGCCCACTTTTTCATTTGGATTTATATGCTAGTAATGATCATAATGTCTATCAACATTTATTAAGCACATGTTCTGTGCTGGGCTTTGGGCTTGCTTCTTTACATATGCTCTTTCCTTTTATCCTGTCAACAGCTTTATGAGGTGGATCTCATTAGCTCCCTCTCAAAGATGATAAGACAGTCTCCCAGGGAGGGTAAGTAACTCGTCCAGTGCCACACAGCTCATTAGTGTGTGGGCCATACTGCAGTACAGAGCTCTCAGCCTCCAAGGCTCCTGCTCTGTTCTTCCATGCTGCTATTTTAATGAAGATCTAAGCCACAGATTTTCCATCAAGCTTAAGAGTAAACAAAAAGTTCTCCTTTAAGCCTTCAGATTCTATGCCTATGCTTGTCTTAATTATTGTAAAAATAATATAACAACATTAAAGAAAAATTTTGAAGTGTGAACCTTGTCCATAACCTTGCCACCCTAACACAACCATTTTGTTTTGCATTTTCTCTTCCAGATTAGTCTCTGTGCATGTCCTTTTATATAACTATAATCAAAGCATATCCACAGCTATATATTCTGCTTTTTAAAAAACATACTATTAATTCATAAATATTTTTGATTGTAAATGTCATTCTTTAAAGTCTTTTCCTAATCTCTTTGAACCTCCCAGTCCAAATGAAGTCCCTTTAGTAATTCCAACAAAGTACCCTATGCTTTCTCTTATTAGCACTTATTACAGTTTATAATTATATATTTATTTGTCAGGTTATTATTTAACTTCATTTGTCCCCTCTTCATTGAAGAGCTCCATAAAGATGAGGCCTGGTCTCTTTGATCACCTCTGTTGAGTGAGTGCAAGGAATTATATTATTTTTTAGCTAAAGTTAAGTTTCCATTTGTCTGTTACTCTATTGCAGAAACATACAATCTGTCCAGAAACAGCTGGACAGATTTTGACCACACTTGGAGGGTTTTGGGAGAGTGTGTTTAGGATGATCAGGAGACATGTGTCATATGTTTTCTGATCCTGTGTCTGAGGTAATATACAGAGATTTAAGAAATGAGAACTAAATCGAAAGTCCTAAGGACAGATTATTGGAATTGCAGCCTGTGGTTTGCATTTTAGAGTTGAGTAGCTTCTCACTTGGGCTACTCCATATCTTGATCTAGGATGAGAGGCAACAAGAATCTCTTTATTTATTGATGACCAGTGTGAATCTCACAATCACATATCGGCTAATTTCAAATAGATCCATTTGATCTTTTCATTTTCACTTTCCTTCTTTAAACATACATTGTCTATTGAAAGAGATGATTTTAATTGCCATTTCTCTTCTGTGAAACACTTTTGTGAGCTAATGAAACAAATTAAACAGTACAGGTGTTTATAGTACAAAAGACATGATCTATCAATGTCTGAGGCTAGAATTTGGTTAAAAGAAGAGACTTTGATACTGTACAGCACAGGGAACTATATTCAGTATCCCGTGATAAACCATAATGAAAAAGAATATGTATAACTAAATCACTTTGCTATACAGTAGAAATTAACACATCATAAATCAACTATACTTCAATAAAATAAATAAGAGACGCTGTGTGTTATACATAACCCTGTGAGATCTATAGTGATTATTAGGAAGGTCAAAAATAAATTAGGTACTTAAGATCTGTAAGCAAGTCAACAGCCTGGTGATATAAAAATCTTGACAAGGTCATCTGTAGACATCTGCACCTGGAAAAAAGTCAAAAGAGTCAAATAAAAACAGAGTTCGTTTTCAATCTCTGACATTTTAAAAACCAGTTTTGAATTTAGGGTAGAAGATTGCCCTTTGAGTCTTCGGAGAACAAGTGGAAACTGGAGTCTGTGTCCCAGCCACCGCCCTCTTTGGTTCTGCGGGCTGTGCTCTGGGCACGCTCTGCTGCCGGAGCCCTGTTGCTTCTCCTGCAGGCTCGCCCCGCCCCTCCAGCTCCCGTAGAGGATTCTTCAGTCCTTCCTCTCTCCTTCCCACCATCCCATGCCATCTCACTCCACGTAGCAGACTGTTTGCCAAATAACCACATGCTCTGGAACCTGTGCTGGATGTTAAACCAACAATTAGACATGCCTCCTGTCCTGGACATGTCAATACATGGCCACGTGTGTCAAGCCGAGGCCAGAGCCAGCAGCACAAGAAGAAAACTACCACTAATGTTCATTAGCAGAGGATACACTCCTCAAATAGCCTTATGTTAGATACAGGCCTTTGCATTGTAGCAGGCCTTTCACCTCTTCTTGGACAGTCTCCTGGCCTCCTCTGAGCCGCTGTAGCACCGTGATCTTTATTGTCCATCTTGCTTCTTGGCACTATCTGTAACTCTTCAGTTCTGTGGGCCCTGACATTCTAGGCTGGCTGTCAGTTCCTTGGAGATTGAGACTAGAGCTTAAATTGATATCCTCCATGCTGCCTACCACAGGGACATATTAATTCAATTAAGAAATCATAGAGTCTCAAGGTTGAAAGAGACCTTGTGAGTTGTGGAGCTGAGCCTGTGCTTGAATTGCTTCCGCAGAATCCTCCCAAGTGGTCGTGCAGCCTCTGCTCCCACCGCTTCTAGGATGGGAGCCCTTGTGCCCAGAGGCAGCTTTTGTCTCTGCTTTCTGTTGGCATCTACTCGCATATTTTGAGCTGCTCTCTGCTCTGGGTCCAAATAGGGCTGAACAAGAGTGAGACAGGAACTGTTGAGAGCCTGGTCTGTGCCAGACATGAAGCCGGGCATCTCACTTAGGCTGTTGTTAGGAAGTGATCATTTACTGTTGCTCAGCTGTGTGCCATAATTCACTGCCTCCTCACCTCTATTCAGGAGGCTGTTTTCTTTGTAGTTTTAAAGGACCTGCCACCCAGTATCTTTCTTGCGGCATCCACTCCTCTCAGATGGACTAAGTTAAGCGTTATTCTTAACTTTAGTAACTATCCATTACTAGACGTATGAGGAAATTGAGGCCCAGAGAGAGTTAGGGCCACACAGATGGGCGGCCAACCCTGTCTTCTGACTTCAGAGCCAGTCCTTTCTCTAGAACGCTGTGGGCTTCCTCTTTAAAGCTGAGGACGTGAGTCTTTCTAGCACTTGAAACTACCTCGTTCTGGCCTGCTAAACCTTACTCTTGTCGTCTTTGGTCTTGGTAACCTTTACAGTGCTTACCTGAGGATGAGCGTTCACGTTGACAGCACCCTGGCTGTGCCCACATGCTGTGTTGTCCCTTGGAAGAGAAGGGGTCTCACTTTCAGTGTGCAGCCTTACACAGCAAAGTCTTGACAAGGCCACTTAAAAAAAAATTTTATTATTATGTTAAAAAAAATTTTTTTTAATGTTTCATTTTTTGGCTGCACTGCACTGCACGTGGGATCCTTGTTCCCCGACCAGGGGTTGAACACATGGCCCCTGCATTGGAAGCGCGGAGCCCTAACCACTGGACTGCCAGGGAAACCCCCCACTTTTTTTTTTAAAGCAGTTTATTTATTCTTTCATTTATTCACTCAAAAAATTTATTGTCTACTCTGAGCCAACCACTGTTCTCAGAGACACCCCTCCATTCATGGAATTTATATTCTAGTGGGAGAAGTAAGGATAAGCAAATAAACCAACAAGGTAGGGACTTCCCTGGTGGTGCAGTGGTTAAGAATCTGCCTGCCAATGCTGGGGACACGGGTTCGAGCCCTAGTCTGGGAAGATCCCACATGCCACGGAGCAACTAAGCCTGTGCACCAAACCTACTGAGCCTGCACTCTAGAGCCCATGAGCCACAACTACTGAGTCCATGCACCACAGCTACTGAAGCCCGCGCGCCTAGAGCCAGTGTTCCACAACAAGAGAAGCCACTGCAGTGAGAAGCCCGCGCACCACAATGAAGAGTAGCCCCCGCTCACTGCACCTAGAGAAAGCCCGCATGCAGCAACCAAGACCCAACGCAGCCCCCCCAAAAAACAGCAAGGTAATTACAGGCTGTGTTAAGTGACAGGAAGGAAATCAAGAGTGAAGTGAGAGAGAGAAAAGCCAAGGATGTGCCTGTAGACATTGTGCTCTGGAAAGTCCCTGAGGAGGGATGAAAAGATGAGGAAGGGTCAGCTGTGGAAAGAGCTGAGGGGCTCAGGGAGGGAAGGGTCCTCCCTTGTGTTTGAGGAAGAAAAAGGCAGCTCCTGTAGCTGTAGCAGAGAGAACCAGAGCAGCAGAGAGTTTAAAGTTGGGGAACAACAGGATCTGGTTTGTGTTTTTAAAATCACCAAGAGACAGGACAACTAAATGAGATGTGTGACCCTGGATGTTACTCTAAAGGACAGTGTTGGGATAAATGGCAGAATTTGAATATGGCCTGCCTATTAGATAATAGTATTGTATCAATGTTAAATTTCCTGAATTTGATAACGCCTTGTGGTGATGAAAAGAATGTCCTTGTTCTTAAGAGGGGGGAAGAGTTGTGATCTTTGCAGCTTATTCTCAAATGGTTCAGAAAAAAAATATTAGACGTCAAATTGTCTGAGGGCGTATGGGTGTTTATTGTAATATTCTTGCTACTTTTCTGTAGGTTTGAGTTTTTTTTCCAAAAATAAAACTTTAAAGGTCTCTGAGGCTGCTGTGTGTGGGAGGAATTACAGGGGGCCAGAGGAGGGGTAGGCAGGCCTGGGAGGAGGCTGTTGGGGTAATGGAGGCATGGTCTGGGGTGTGACAGTGGGAATGGAGAGAAGAGGACAGATCTGAAATGTGTTTTGGAGGTAGAACTAATGGAACTGGCTGATGGAGTGGATGTGGTGGCCGGGGGGAAGAGCAGGAGGTAGAAATTGCCCCCTTATGGTTACAGACTGAATTCCAAAAGAATCTTCTCCTTCCCAAGGTGCTCTCACCCCCAGTCCGTTCTACTCAAGGCAGCCACTCTATGAATAGTTGACACAGCGATTTAACACACCCCACGGGTGAGGTGAGGCTCAGGGATGTGAAGTGACTCATTTGAAGTTGTCAGGTATAGGCAGAGATCTTACTCTCTTTACCCAGAAGACCAAAATAATAGGCATGAGTTTAGTGTTCTTCAAACTGAATTCTGCCCCATTAGTTGTTTGGGAAATCAATGTAGTAGTTGATACCGAATTCTGTTCCATTAGTTGGTTGGGAAGTCAATGTAGTAGCTGCTAGCAGCATTAAAAAAGAAGAGAAAAGAAACATTACAGCATGTCCCACTTGGAAAGAATAAGTAATGTTTCATGAAGCTTCTGTCTTAGTTAAATATGCACATAGGTATATTCTAGGTCACGAGATAAAATGTGTTATTTACTTTGAATTACCATTGAAAGTTGGAAAGCCATGCACAGGATTATTGTAAACAGGTCTTGCAATCCCCATGAGAATAAGAGAGCAAAAGATAAACTCACTTGGGTGGCTACTGTTGGCTGTCCTGTGTTGTTTATTTCCTTGATGATCAGTGGGCTGTAAGTCAGTGTTTTCTCAGTTGACTTCATAGTCATCCTCTCCTTCCAGTCTTGCAGTCAATAAATACTGAGTGCCTGCTGTGTGCCAGGCACTGTTTTAGGCAACAGCAGTGAGCAGAACAGACCTGACCCTCAAGGAACTTACCTTTCAACATGTTACCAAGTGAAACCTTAAGATTCCTTCAGGTTTTGGAGTGATAGGTGCTCTAAAGATTTAGAAGAACTGATCTGGGAAGGCCTCTCTGAGAAGGTGACATTTGAGTTCAGACCCGAGTGAAACTGAAGGTGCAGCTTTGCTTCAGGGAAGAGTGTCCCAAGCAGAAGCAGCAGCCCAGGCAAAAGCCCTGAGTTGGAGGGACAGAACTGTGGTGAGGGAATCCAGGGAGAGTGGAAGGAGAGGAGGTGAGATTTAGGACATTTTTTTGGAGATGAAGCTAACAAGACCTACCCACTATATAGCACAGGGAACTATATGCAATATCATGTGATAAACCATAATGGAAAAGAATATGAAAAAGTATATATATAACTGAATCACTTTGTGTACAGCAAAAATTAACACAACATTGTAAATCAACTATACTTCAATAAAATTAAAAAACAAAAAAAGCTAACAGGACCAAATAATGGATTGGATGTAGAATGTAGAGGGAAGGGATGCAGGGATAAATCTAGGTGGATGATGGAGCCATTTACTGGCAGGGAAGGCTGGAGGCTGATGTAGAAATGTGATTGTAGAGAAAAAGAAATCAGTAGTTTTGTGCATGAGTTTCAGAGGCCTATTGGACATACAAGTGGAGACCCAGGGTGGTCAGTTGGATGATCAAAGTCTTAGGTAAGAGTCTGAACTGGAGAATTTGAGAGCCATCAGTATATAGCTGGTATTTAAAGGACTGAGACTGGATGAGCTTCCTGGGGTGGAGGGTTGAATGGGGGGGGGTTTGGGGGAGAGTGGGCTGGGAATGTGGATCAGAAGAGCAGAGGCCCTGGGGCCAGAGCCTCGGCGCCATTAAGGGAAAGAAGGAGGAAAGTTAGGTGGGTGCCTAGAGAAGTTTTGTGGAGAGGGAAGGGAGGGCCCAATATCGATTTATGTAGTGTTGATTCCCCATTTTTGAGCTCTGGACCTATTAGCAGTAAGTGAATTTCCTTCTCTGTGTGAGATATATGTGCTTTTAAATTTTTTATTTGATAGATTGGGGAGAATGGTACTCATTTCACAGAGCTGTTCGGTAAATTAAATTAGTTAATACAGAGTGCTTCAAACAATCCCTGGAACATAATAAGAACTCAGTAACTCTTAGGTGCTTGTTGCAGTGGTGCTTATTATAAGAAATCAATTCAGGCTTAAGGTCTATATTCCAGATTAGTATAGAGGTAAATAGTAGCAATAGTGGCTGTTCATCTGTGTATGCTGTGTGATAATCAATTTTGTTTAGCTGGTTCTCTGAGTAGCATATTAAAGCAGTCTTGAACAATGAGGGGACCCTGTTAGTGGATTACCAGTAAATGGTGATATCAAGTGACTCTAAAATCAAAGTAATGGAAAATTGTCTTCCTTTTTCTCAGACATTTAATTTGTTGTTTGTTCATCACGCATCATCATCTTTCCATACTTTCAAGGTCAAGGGGAGATATTAATTTTTACTGTACTGCTACATTGTCACACAAATTATCATCTGAAGGACTTTCTTAGATTTGACAAATGAAATCTCAGGAGGAACTTGTTAAACCAATAAAATTCAAAATTCTACTTCCTGCCGCTTTCTAGTATGCACCATTTTATTCATCTCACACGTACAAATTCAAGCATCCTATAAGGCAAATAGATTCCTTTTTAATTAGGGGTTCTATATACAGGATTTTATGATCATGAAAATTTTAAACCAAGAAGGGAACAAATATTTACAGTTGCAACTTCACGTCAGCTTTGCCCACCATTTGAAGAGCTCTGAAAATGGAAGTGTATCTCTTGTTTTTTCACTATGGCAGTAGAAAATTAGGCTTCAACTTCTCAGGAGCATGTCTGCTGTGTTATGTATGGAATGTGGAAGGTACATAGAAGTGTTCTTTCTTTGTGACTGACATTATTTTTTTTCATGCAAAGATTTGTTTTATTAAAAACTAATCTTTGCTTTTATGTGTGTGTGTGCTTTTCGTGGTACTATTTCTTAGGCATCTCCAAGTACTAAGGCAAAATTTTATTTTGAGGAGTTATTGCTTTGGTAATTTTTGTACAGAATTATTTCTCAATTTAAGTAGGTCTTTTATTCCAAGGCAAAATTAAGCCAACCACAAGGGTTTCTGGGAGCAGAATAATGTAGTGTTAAGGTGTTGTGTCAGTGTGGGCAGTCTAATGCTTTACAGAAGAAGATTTTTTTTTTTTTTTTTTTTTTGTGGTACACGGGCCTCTCACTGCTGTGGCCTCTCCCGTTGCAGAGCGCCGGCTCTGGACGCGCAGGCTCAGCGGCCATGGCTCACAGGCCTAGCCTCTCTGCGGCATGTGGGATCTTCCCAGACCGGGGCACGAACCCGTGTCCTCCGCATCAGCAGGTGGACTCTCAACCACTGCGCCGCCAGGGAAGCCCCCAGAAGAAGATTTTTAATGATGCTTAAATATGTGGTGGTTTAAAGATCCCAGTTGAAATGAAGAAGCTCATTAAAATGCATTGAAATAATTTAGAAAAGGGGGGGTGCTTTTGCCAAGATTTGAGACATATATATCTTTTTCCAAGGTTTTACTACGGTTTTGATGAGGCAGAAAGTGACTTTGCCTAATTTCACCTATATACATGGTGGTTATACCATGCTTGGATCCAAGAATGATTTTAGGTGACTTAGGTGATTAAAATATATTTAATATACTAATCTTTTTTCCAAAGCATCAAAAATAATTAAGATGAAAGACTAGATAAACGCTATGTCTAGAATGAATAATTTAGTTCTAAACATTCCAAAAACTAAGGGGAAAGAGAGATGTGGTTTATAACATTCTCATTGTCTGATATGGAAGCATAGAAGTTTGAGGAGAGAGAATGTTTTTCCAGCTTTTTCTGAATTTAAGGGTAATTTGTTTTGGATTCTAATCCTTTATAATCAACAATGAGTAATAACATTGACAGTCTTTCTTCCCACTCTTTTATCTCCTCTCCCCACAAAGGGAAATACCTGACTGTAAAACTAATGCATGTTGGTTGTACAAAAAGAAAAAGTTAAAACAAATCAAAAATACATGTACTGAAATGAAGCTTCCCTGAATGACACCAGACCTCTGTCCGAGTAGACATTTCTCAGTTCACAGAAAGGGATGGCATTAAATCACAACTCAATGGAGATATTTTTGTAAGGAGCTGTGATGATGTTGAGTTTAGCAAATATTTATTGGGCATCTGAGATTTGCCAGTGTTAGGGATACGGAAATGATTAAGACAGCACTCTTTCCCTTAAGAAGCTCAAGGTTAAATGAGGTTCACTCTTTCAGTCAATGACCCATCAAATATGTTATATCCATTCATTTGCTGAGTACCTATTATGGGTATAGTATGTAGTGGTCAACCAAGGAGAGTCTAGTGGGGTGCATCAGTAACTAACCATACAACTAATGCTAATGCTGTGTGCTAAGTAACTGGGCTTGGCATGAATAAGTTACCCTGAGAGCACAAAGGAGAAATTTGTTTTGCTGGGGAAGGCTTTGCAGAGGGAGGAACTTTTAGGTTGAGATTTAGTGTCAGAGTGCACCCGACAGCCCAAAAGTGGGGATGGCATTCTAGGCAGAGGGAATAGCGAGCCCAGAGTGTGATCCCGGAGGTGTGATCCAGAATGCATGTTTGGGCAACGGATAAGAAGCAGATGGCCGAACAGAGTGTATGGCTCAGAGTAGGGGAAGTGTGAGGGAAGATGAGGCCGCGAAGATGGTAGAGCTGTGTCCAGTGAAGAAATTTGGACTTTATTCTGTCAGTAGGCTTTTAAGCAGAGGAGGAGAGATTTATATTTTAGATACATAACAGGTGGAAGCGTGAGACGCGACTGTGGGGCAGAGAGATTGGAGGCAGGGAGTGATGTGTAATTGAGGTAAAGGAGAAGCGAGGTCTTGGGTGTGGAGCAGTATCCGTGGGTGGAGAGGACACACCAAAGTGTCAGGACATTTCTAGTCTGTTGTGTGGGATGAGGGAGAGGAGTCTGGGGGATGATGTTTGCTGAGGAGAGGACAGGTTTCTGGGAATACCAACATTCAAGGATTAGCCCAGGAAGGGGGCCTGGTCTTCATTTTATTGAGTATTTTGAGCAATTTTACTTTTCGTTTTCTTCTTGGTAAGTAATAATTGTATTAGTAAATATCTCAACAGACTATTTTATCCACAAGATAACTTATTATCTAATATATACATACATACATATATATATATATAAAATTTTAAGGGTAAAGCCTCTTTATAATGAAATCAAACTTGTTTAAACCTTTTTTTTTTTTTTTTTTTAAAGAAATTGTGATGAAGTTATATGTGCCACTGTGTGGAGCCTCATCTTGTCTTCTCCTTCATTTCAACAGACTGGTGCATTTTTCAAAGCACCCAGTCCATCCCTTACATCCCTGGGGCAGAGGCAGAGAGTCTTTGGGCTGGTGCTAGGTCTCAATCCTGGCTCCTCTGCCTTCTAACTGAGTGACTTCGGGCCTTTCACTTAATCTCTGAGCCTTAGTCTTCTTATCCGTGAAGTGGAAAGATTAGTATCTGTTGAAGCTTTAAAAGAAAAAGCATTTATTGATTCAAAACGGAATATTTCCAAGAAAGCTACATGACCCTTTGAAGAGGCCATTTTGATGTTGTAGACTTGACATTCACACCTATTTCCTGACCACAGAACAAACTATTAACCTTTCAGCTTTAAAACATTTACCTAGTTGTATACCCAGCAAACACACCCATCCCAGGTCTGATCCAAGCCTAATTCAGTCCCTGAGCTTTTTTTAAAAAATAAAATATACATATCTGGTATAAAAAATGAGAACAATTCACGTTTTAAAATTGTTTCTAATGACTTACTTTAAGCCTGGAGTGGCCTGCTGGCTCTTTCTTAAGAAGTTCCACAAATAGTTCAAGTGAGGGGTAGTAGATAATGGATAGTAGAGACCTTCAGTGGAGGTTGAACAGGCAGGGGTTCTTTGTCTCTTGCAGCAGCCAGGGGTGGGCGCTCCAAGGCTGCCATGGTGCTATGATGCCGCCAGGACTCAGGGTCTTTGCATCTTTCTGCTTCACCATCCTTAGCATTGAGGCCTTCCTGACGCTCTTCTCATTCTCACAACACAGCTTCTTCATGTCTAGACATCACTGCTTTGTTCCAGCCAGGAAAAGAGGGAAAGGGCCAGAGGTAGCAGCAAAAGCTTTCTCCTGGTGAGGCTTTTCCTTTCTGTTCAGGAAATGAGGCACCCTGTCCTCCACCAGGGGCCTCTGCTTATATTTCATTGCCTTGAGCTGAGTCACATGGCTGTCACTAGCTGCAGGTACTCTGGGAGATCAAGAACTTAGCTTTCTAGCCTCTTTGGTTAGAAGGCAAAGGAAAAGATGGTGAGAATGAGTTTGCATCAGTCAATCTACACAGTATCTGCCCTCATTAGGGCAACATTATTTTGGTGTAGATACAAACTTCAGGGTCTTATGTAGGGTGATCAACTGTCCTTTTTTGCCTGGGACTGAGAAATTTGGAATGCAGGGCTTTCAGGACTATAGCCTGGACAGTCCTAGGAAAGCCAGGGTGGTTGTCACCCTAGTCTTACCATATTCTCTTTGGTCTAAAAATGTGGAAGTAAGTTATCTCTTGAGGATGAAACCGCCTTGCCTGGGCTTACAAAGATTGAAAGGCAGCTTAATAATTTAATTTTAATAATAATTTAAAAATATCAAATGGTTATTTAATTATAAATTATATAAAATAATTATTAAACTATTAAATGATAATTTACTAATTTACAATGAGAAATAAGTGATATTGGATCCGTGGAGTATACTGGAAGCAGAAGCTGTTTAGTGCATGTGAGGTTTGGACAAAGGGTCTTAGGGCTGCAATGTTACTCAACCCTAGGGGACTCTGCTTATACTGGGGAGAATTCTGTAGCGCCAGTGCTGCTCAGAAAAGCCTTTCCAAATGGGACCAAGCTCAGGGTTCCTTGTCTCTCTGCTGGTGAAGCTTCTCTGGACTCTGCCATTTTTGTTTCTTCCCCCTTTCCGAGCTTCTGTTGCTGACAAGTCTCCCCTTCTGATGGACAGTCTTTGGATATGTTATTGTCTTCAGGCAAATCTTTTTTCAAAAGTTGAGGTATATTTCATATATCCTAAAATTCACCTTAAAGTGTGCAAGTTCATTGGTTTTATTAGTATATTCACAAAGTCATGCAACCTTCACCACTACCTAATTCCAGAACATTTTCATTCCCCCAAAATGGAACTCTGTACTCACTCACAGTCACTGTCCATTCCCTGCTTCCCTCAGCCTCTGGCAACCACCAGTCTATGTTCTGGCGCTATGGGATTTGCCTCTTCTGGACATTGCATTTAAATGCAGTCATACAGCATGTGGCCTCTTTGTGTCTGGCTTCTTTCACTTAGCATAATGTTTTCAAGTTCATCCAAGTTAGCATGTAGCAGTAGTTCATTCCTTTTAAATGCTGAATAACATTCCATTGTATGGATATACCATTTGTTTATCCATTTATAAGTTGGTAGACATTTAGGTTGTTTCTACTTTGTGGCTCTTTTGAATAATAATGCTTTGAACATTTGTGTACAAGTTTTTGGGTGGACACACGTTTTCAAATCTCTTGAAATATACCTACATTCTCCCAGAATATACCTAGAAGTAGAATTGCTGGGTCTTCAGGCAGCTCTTACTCTGATTCTTTAAGGATACTCTTGTATAGCTTATAGTTTGATTCTCACTGGACAGCATTAGTTTTCCAAGATTTGGGGGTAGATTTACATCAGAATTACCCTTATTGATTCACTCCACTTCAGCCATAGGGTTATTGTGAGGCTTTTCTGAGATAATCTGTATAAAGTGAGGTGCTGGCCCATAGCTGCACATCACTCAGTTCTGGCATTTCCATTGCCCTATGCTTCCCACCTGTTCCTTCTGGCCACCTTCAGACACCCCAGACCTGTTCTCTGTCTTCTTTCCTTCTGTCAAAACACCGGAATCTGATATCATTTATTGATACCTTTGCTTGATTGACTGATGATACTGAAAACAATTGTATGTTATCTCAGGCATAATTTACATGTTAAACCCTATGTTGCAGGCATGTGCCAGCTATAGCTAGCACATGGGTGGGGGTGGAGTTTTAGACACCAGAGGTCCTCCTGTCACCCAGGCTTCCTGCTGAGGTTGACCTTGAAAGTAGTCTTAATGTAGATAGACCCTTGGTGGGTGACATGGGGTGAGAGAGTAGGATTGGAAAGACCTTCTCTTCCTTCCCTACTCCTTTATCTGTGCTGAGACCCGGATTGGATGTGCCTGCTGGGGCTGCTGGAGTCCTCCTCTTCACCTCACTTAGAGCCTGGAGCTCTGCCCCATCTTCAAGATTTCCTCTACCGTCCTCCCTTCCCTGTTCAAACATAGATTCCTCTTATTTCTCCTCTTGCTGGTTAAAGTAATCTGGCTGACCGCCTCGTTTACTTAACCTCATCCTCAAACTGTCTGATTCATATTTTATATTTTCTTACATGTTTAACTTTTAGTTAATATTTAATGATAATTTCATTCTGCAGCCATCCTCTTATCTGATAGCCTGGAACTCATCCCTGGGCCTCTCAATTCTAGCCTCTGATAATTAAGTTTTTTAAAAAAGAAGTGTGATATTCAGACATATTCTCTTATTAGTAAAGGTATTACTGAACGTGAGGCTAATGCCGTGCATCTATAACAAGCTGTTCCGCTCTGTGAATACTAATGTAATTTAGAGAGAAACCTTTCTTTGTTAAAGACTTTTTTTCCATGGGCCACATGTTTCCAGACTGATTTCACAGTAATTTGTGGTTCTTTAGGTATGTCAATAAAGATGCTATAGCCAGCATGCCGGGATTCTGTTAGATAAACATTTTGTAAGATTGCTTAGTTTTAAAAATTGTCTTTGTTTAAAAAGTTAATTTCTTCCCTAATGTGCCATTAAAGAAATTTTTTAGTAAATCTGATAAATCGAGGTTAAAACATTTTGTTTTTTAATGTTTTAAACCTTTTAAACCTCTTTTCTGAAGGTTGATATGTTAATGCTTTTTTTGGTCCACCTACTTTTTTCTAAATTTTAAGAAATCTGTACCAGAATCTGTAACATGCTTATAATGTACTTTTGATATCATATGTATTTTCTTTATTAAAAACAGCTACTAAAAAATTCAGTGAATGATAGTGTGCATATGGTAACGTATTCCTCATTTATACACTTTTGAGACAGTGACTCATGCAGTGTTTTTGCTTGAGTTTCTGAGAGTTTATAAAAAGGTTCCAAACATTTGGCAATGGAATTGAAATAATGGATGTGTAAAATGGGAGAGAACATTGTTTCTCATCTGTTTCTCTCTTACCTGGATGAAATTTTAACCTCTTAAAATTTTCCAGTGAAGTCAGGGTCAGTATTGTGAGCCCAGTATGGTTCTACCCATCATGGTCTAAGGATTTCCTGTCTTGTCGAAGAACATGTATATTCCCAAAGGAGAAAATACAGTTTTATTTCATGATGATAAATAGCTCTTTAAGGACAAAGGAGTCAGGTATAAAAGGATGATCACTGTTTTAGGACTATGACATGCTGTGACAGGAAAAGGGAGATGAAAGTTAAAGCTCCCAATTGTTGGCTGCCTGTGAGATCTCCAGCTGCCCTTCTGGCAGTATTTTAGGGATATACTTCCTTTGACCTTCTGTTCGTAGGAAATCACTGGCCTTAGGATCCGGCAGAAAACTGACCTGAAAAGAGTCGAGTTGTTTGAGTGGTCCTTAAGGTAGAGTACATCTTAGTAAGAAGTGGTAAATGACCTTGGGTGGTAAGTAAAGCTCAGTTTCTTAGACAGGGTGGTGGACAGCCTAGTGAGAGTGTCACAAATACATACTGAAAATGTGTAAAATTCAGACTCTAACATACTGTTTTATACCTTGACTCTTCTGGATAAGTTGTTAAGAATCTTGTCTTTTACCTTCAGGCCTCCTGTTTTGTCCATCATTATCCACCTTGGTTTTGATTTTTTTTTTTTTTTTTCCATTGTGCACTTACTATCCCTCTTATTGATTCACTGTGGGGGAAAACTTTTCTGTCAAAGTGATGTAACTTTGATGCCTGGGCCTTTTACCTTGAAGTCTTAATGTTCCTAGAAGTCTACAGAAGACACAGAAGATCACTTTTCTCTAACTCCCTATGTGGGTATTTTATTTGTTAAGGAACGTTGGCATTTAGTGGGGAGGTGGTGGGGGGATGACCCATGTAGTAGAGGCTTTCTTTGTTCTAATTTACGTACTTAACATATTCCTGGCAACCTTTCTTCTAGCTTCAAATTCTGAGCTCTTAGAGGACTTTGATATTTTGGTTTTGTATGCATACGTGTTGGAATCCCTGGGTTGAAAAAATTTCTAGATGTTTGCACACTCTACTCAGCCTAGGATATTAAGGGTTATGTAAAAATTAGTTCCCTAAATGACCATTAACTAGAAATTTTATCTGTCCAGTGAGAGGATTCCTGTAACTTCAAGTATGCATTGCCCTCTGCCTAGCATATTAACTTTGGCAACCAGAGAAAGATGAGAATTATGCTGTGTTTAAATTATTCATTGTGATGAGACAAATCTATTATTATAAAAGCTCTACTCATCAGTGAGAGTGTTTCCTTCTGTTGCTTTAATTAAAGGAGTGGTGGTATTTTTTAATTTAATTATGGCACTTTGATGATCTGATACTTAATGGCTGCAAGCTAAGAATTCTTCGGATTTTCAAGATTTATATTGCATCTAGTGTGGTGCTGACTAAAAGAATGATGGAAATGTTCTATATCTACACTGTCCAATGTGGTAACCACATGTGGCTGTTGGGTACTTAAATGTGGCTAGCAAGACCAAAGAGTTAAATTTTAAGTTTTCTTTAAAATTAAATAGTCACATGTGGTTAGTGGTTACCATATTAGACAACAGAGATTTAGATCATGTAGAAAATCACCATTTAGTGTAATGACATCCTGAGCTGTCAAGGTTTCTTGTTTTGGGTTGGGAAGTTGAAGCTGGTTATATTTGAGGCTGGTTAAATTTGAAGTTGATGGTGAATAGTGTTGCTGTTAGCCATAGGGAAAGACTTCTTCAACAAAGATGTACGTTTATCAGACTTAAAGGTATTAGAAATGAACTTCTCTGAGAAAGCAAATCATTCCAAAAAAATTCCAATATAATTAATTGAACAAATATTTAGAAAATATTTCCTGTGTGTAAAGAACTGCTCTAAATGTGGAGGCCTGAGTGAGTGGAACTTAAGTGGTCCCCTCACAGAGCTTTCTATTTGAGTCTTACTTGGGAGGCTTTGATAGGCCAAAGGGTCAGCCCTGTCCAAGGGGGTCTCTTCTAGAGCACAGAATGCCAAGTAGGGTATCATCATCAGGCTGTTAAAGTCAGGATTTGGCTTTAGTTCTTTGCAGCATGGCTGAGGTTATAACAGCACAAGGAGGAACCGTTTACATCTGGGAACATTAGGATCCCGACGTGGAAGATTAATTTGGGATGAGAGAGGGTTGAGGTGGGATTGGGATTTCTCCAGGTGTATACTGTGAGAAGCTCTGATGAGTTCCAGATGTGTCTGTGCAGGCCCCTTAGGTCTTCACCACTTCTGGGAGATGGACCTTCCCAAGACTCTGGAAAGCTGGAGGCAGAGATATTGGACAGGAACCCCCTCACCCGCACCTAAGTGAGGAGGAATTCTCGATAATGCTGAGTTTGGCTCAACGACCAGGATTATCTAATATATATAAATATTCCCTTAAACAAAAGTATAGCGAGTGTTAGGTAAGCCAGATTTTTAAAAAGCTGCAGCAAGAATTCAGCTTTTTTTTCTCCAAACTGGCAAGATCCCACCTGAGTTCAGTTGGCTGTACTGTTAGTTGGAAACCTAGGGGCAAAGAAAAAGCCACAGGAAAACAGGCTGCATCTGCTCCTATTCTATGCAGCCATCTCACTTGCCCATTAAGTTCTGTGATTTTAGCTAAATAAATCATGAATTTAGAGCAGAGCGGGGTGTGTCCCCACGAATCTGTGACCCATCTACAGCCCCACATCTTGCCACCAAGCCACTAACCAGAACTCACTAGGCACTGCTTGGAAGCAGGGAACTCGGAACATAACTGTCCTGGGCCCTCTTTGTGGCAGTTGGGTGGGTCATGAGGGCGTGAAGGGTGAAGCTCAGGCAGGCGGGAAGCAGTAGGTTAAAGACGGAGAGAGGGAGGCCGCATAAACAGTGGGGAGCTAGAGTTAATGATCTGATCTCATGGTGCAGATGTGGAGGGAGAAGAGCCAGCCATTTCCCCTGGGGAAGGAGACCGTGTCACATGGGCTGTGTCTTGGCAGCTGGGCCTGTCAGGGTAACCAGAGTTACCCACTGTGGGTACACACTGTCACTGTGGGTTTGTTTTTGCCAGGCCAGGGATGTAGTGCCACATCCCTGTTACGGTCTGTTACATCTGAGGCTGAGGTGGTGGTGGTAGTGTGTGGGGAGGTGGGTTGGCAACCTTCACACAAGGTGTCCAGACACTCGTGGTTTGGGAACTCAGCCATGGAGAGTGGGATGCTCACCTCTCTTGTATGTCTGGTCCTTGGTCTCTGGCCTCAGGCCATGATGTCAGGCTGACCAGGCTGGCACACATAGCCTGGAATGGGTTAGGCTTCTGCCTCAGACATTAAGGAAGAGAACTGGTTAGTCCTTCCTGTGCCCACAGGCTGGCAGAGCACTGACTGGCACCTGCCCCTTTCAGAGGTGGGCTTAGGATAGCTGTGGAAATTTTCTAGCGTTTGTGTTGTGGGAGTGTATCCCATCTCCCTCTAAGCACTGCCAGGCCAGAACCCAGTGGAATTGCAAAGAGTGAGTTTCCTCTTAGAAGAAAATATTACCTACATGTAAGTAATCTCAGGTACAGATGGGAAATGATGAGCAAATTTGACTTTCCAAAGATTTGAAATCTCTGTATCACCAAAGACAAAATCACAAGTATAATTAAAAGACAAATAGGCGACTAGGAGAAAATAGACCATGTGTAACAGACAAAGGATAAATATAGAGGATATATTTATATTTATTTATTTTATAAATTCTGTGAAACAATCAGATACGATTTTTTCCTGTTAGATTAACAGAAGTTAAAAAGATTAATAATATTCTCTTTTGGCAACAGTGAGATAAAAATGGGTATACTTTATATATAGTGAGTATATAAATTGTTCAGACCTTTTTGGAAAGCAGTTTGACAGTATCCATGAAAATAAAGTTACATACCTTTGGTTGAGTAATTTTGTGTCTAGCACAATATACATGGGCACACCCTTATTCTATCATGGTTAGCACTGGTGAAATATTGGAATAACTAAATGCACAGTGGTACAGCCAGCATGTAGAATATTATGCCACACCTAAAAAGAGTGTGGTAGATTTATATGCAACTGGTATGGGAAACTCTCCCAGATACATTCTTAGTGAGAAAAATAAATTACAAAATTATCACATTTATGTAAAAAAACCCCTCGGAACTAGATATATTTCTATATGTATTGCATTTCATGCATTCTTTATGTATTATGCATATGAAATCTATATATAAAATAAATTCATTTTGGTTCTAAGTGTATTTTGTGGATTTTGAAATGTGTTTTTCACATTTTAACATTTCTGAAATCAGTGTATCTAACAATTGGTGGCATAGTTTAATAGTTAAGCTTTTTTTTTTGGTGAAGCATAATGTAAATCCTATGTGATAAGATCTTAGACTTAAGGGAAGATGGTAGGTAAATGCATTGATCAGCGACTGTAAGGAAGCAATGGGATGGGATTGAGGTGGTGTCAGTAGAGACTTCATCTGTATCATTTGAATTTTTTTCACAGTGAAAATGTATTCACTTACTGTTTAATGAAAAATTTTATATATATATATATATATATATATATATATATATCAGAGGAGATAGATAGAGCTGACTGGTTATCTGTGTCATTTGAGTCACTTTTCTGTCTCTACGTTTTGCTTGATACTCAGCTTCATCTGAGACTTTAAGGCTTGCATGGCTGAGAGATTGTTCAGCTCCATTAAGAAGTTAAGTAGTTGTGAAGGTTCAGTGGGAGAGAATTGAGTATGAGGTCCAAGAAAAGCAGGGAGCAGGATTCTTGAGCCCAGGGCCAGTTGGTCCATCATAACCTTCACTGTCAGTGTGAAAAGGCTGAAGGTGTCAGTCTGCAAGGTGGTGCCAGGTTAGCTAGGGGTAATTACTGTAGAGTTACTCATCTACCAACTGGGGGTTCCCTGGGACAAGGCTGGTCAGTGATGTCCCATCCACTGTTTGGATAAGGTAATTGTATGGTGAGGCAGAAAATAGGTCAGACCACAGAGTGTTACTCAATGCTGTTGAAAGGAAAGTGCATTGTCTGGGTGGAGAACTAAGCCCTAGTGGTGAAGGGCCAAAGGAGTTAAGTGGACTTTTAAATCTGAGGGGCGTAAAAAGGCAGGCAGGAGCCATAGGTTGGAGGTAGGGTTTGCTCTGTTCTGGAGGCCTGATCAAGGAACCTTTGTACACAGAGCAGAGTGTGGGTGCCTCTCCGTAAAGCAAGAGCTGCGTTTTGAAGATAAACACGAAGAGTTTAGTACAAACACTATAAACAGAGATGACTACTAAAAAAGTACAGAGTGTAGCTTATTGTAAGAGGTCAACCAGGGCTTTGGGAGCCAGAGGAAGAAGAGAGCACTCTCTGGGAAACCCAGGAAGACTTCTTGGCCAAGATGTCATTTGAGGTAGTCATTGGAGGAAGAGTAGAATTTGAACCTGTTGCTTTTTAAGGAAGGATGTGGGAGGAAGGGAAGGAGGGCTCACCACTGTGAACAGGGGCACAAAGGAGAATATGAGGAAGTGTGAGCAGTACAGTTTCTTGGTACAGGCATATAAACAGGTAGATGGAAAAGGTCTATAAAAGGGAAGCAGTAGGAAGTAAGATTTTATTTTATTTTATTTTAAATTTATTTTTGGCTGCGTTGGGTCTTCGTTGCTGAGCACAGGCTTTCTCTAATTGCATCGAGCGGGGCTGCTCTTCGTTGCGATGTGCGGGCTTCTCATTGCGGTGGCTTCTCTTGTAGAGCACGGGCTGTAGGCTCACGGGCTTCAGTAGCTGTGGCACACAGGCTTAGTTGCTCCGCGGCATGTGGGATCTTCCTGGACCAGGGCTCGAACCCGTGTCTCCTGATTTGTTTGGCAGGCAGATTCTTAACCACTGCACCACCAGGAAAGTCCAAGATTTTAAAAGGTAGGTTACAGCCAGGCCATGAAGAGCTGAGGGTGCCGGTTTAGGAGTTTGACCTTGATTCAGTAGGCACACGTTTTATATTGAATCTTTTGGTTATCAAGTATTTTTGTACCATCATTGGTTTGATTTTTTTAAAATGTGGTCACTTTAGATTTTTCTGAGAGTTTTTTGATATATGTTCAAATCTTGTGTTAAAAGTATATAGAGCACAGGGTTGTTTTTGTTTTCAATCAAATGATGGAATTTCAAAATTACATTTGTTCTACAAACTTTGTTTTTACTCTCTGCCAGCCAGCATTTGCAAATAACCACTTTCCTCTCACAGGAGATCATAGGAGACCCTAGTTTTTATCTCCATTCAATGAAAGTGAGGAACTGAGCCCTGTATGAAGAGGTGAAATTGAACATGAAAGATTTACTGAGTAAGATTAGTGGCAGATGAAAATGGGCGAGCATTGTTTAGAGAAAGCTGTGATCCTCGTTACCTTTGCCTGTGGTATGATTTGGAACAGCTTCTCTGGTCCTGGCAGTTCCTTACAGGCTTTCTTTTAAACCTGACCACCCTTCTGTTGCCAGCTCACCCTCTATGTTAGCTGGAGCTGCTGCTTCGATGGCTGTCTTTGGCAGGAAGCCTCCAGTCAACTTTCTGGATTCCGGTTTTGGCTCCCCAGGTGCCTTGCTGAGCTGAACTGACCTTAGGAATCTGAAATGTGGAGGGTTAGTTTGGGGTAGGGAAATGTGATAGCAATTCTTGCTTTTTCTGCCACAGTATAACTTAACAGGTCTTCTTTTCCCCTAAATGGTACAAGGGGTTGCACTGAAATGGTTATTAATCTGTGTCTGTGATGCTTTTAAAAATAATAATTTCACTAATATGTCACAACATGGATTGTTTATTATTTTAGTAAATGGATAGTTTAACAAGCAGCAATTTACAAATTTAAACATGACAATTAACATGATCTGACATAAAAAATTAAATAATCTTCTGGCATCTTTGTCATCAGCGTTGCATTAATGATTTTAGCCTTTCTGGGAGCTTTCATTTTTTGTTGACTCTGACTGATGATGGCAGACTGTAGTAGTGATACGCTTTTATAAATTATTTTTTTAGTCAGAATGCTATTACCATGTAATGTAGACTGGCAGAAATAACATTGTTTATCATTGCCAGGGTTGTTTTGAGTTATGAGTTCTTTAAGGAAGAAGATAGGAGCATCTATAACAGACATTTGGCATCCGCTATGGGTTGCCCTCTGGTGGTCCATGGTAGAGTGGACCTTCTGCTGCGGAAGTTGGCGCAGGTCAAATTTCCTAGCCTTACTTCCTGGGAGTTACAGGGGTGGGCTCACTACTTAGGCTCAGCCTGCTGACTGCTTTCACCCTGGAGTTTGAATCTGGAGAGAATGGTATAAAATGCAGGGACAGTTAGTAGTGGCAGTAGAGTTACTAAAATTGCCAGGATTCTTCTTCCCTGGATAGTCCTTGTCACACACATGAGTGTTAATACACTCATGTGTGTGACAAGGACTATCCAGGGAAAGGCCTTACTTTTGTACATTTCGCACTGACAAGGACTATCCAGGGAAAGGCCTTTACTTTTGTACATTTCGCACTGATACCTCTAACCAGCTTTTGTGCACATAATCAGAACCCTGAGCATTGGTGACAGACAGTTCAAGCTATTGCGTGGTGACACTGTCTGCCAGCTAGCAGCTTGGGTTCATCAGGGTTGACTGCTTTTTCTGTGCAACAGTGCTTATTTGTGCAGTTATTTGAATACTTAATAGAGTTGAATTTCACACTGTCCTTAGAGGGATTGTCCACTTCATGGAGGTACCATAGACACCTGATAACAGGGAACCTCAATTTGATATAGTCCGTCTCATTTTTCTGTCCTATTACTATACAAATATATATGATAGCATGTTAAATGTGAGTTTTCCATTGCCTAAAATTCTGGCCAAGGTCCCAAAGCTGTAACCAGTAGGCAGTAAGTACCCACATAGTCTCAAGGGATTCTAGAAGCATCCATTGTGGGGCTTGTCAAGAGGTGGCTAAATGGGTCTAGCGACTATTATACCCTCCACCCTATAACCCAGCCTGTGTCAGGAAGACTAGAAATGGATTTCATGCAAGGAACTCCTAGTAGGAGAGACTGCTCTTCCCAAGGGAAGTGAAGGTTTCTTCCTCTCTGTCCTTCTCCCACTCATTTGAGAGAGGCCCCAAGAGAAAAAGGAAAGGCCGGGGTTGATTGCAAAAGGAGATGGACATTTTATTGAACTGCAGTCACCAGCCAGGTGCTGCTATGGGATTAGGATGGAATCCTGAGGAAGAGTTACTGAGGGAGTGTGGCATGTCTCTCCTGAAGTTTGGAGGTGTCTGTGAACAGAGCCTGGTGTCTTCCTCTCACCTGGAAGCAGCTGTGTGGCTGGGGCTACCCGGGGTGGGGAGTGGGGGGAGCAGTGTGTAGAGAGGGGGCAGCAAACACCTGACACTTCCTGCTGGCCAGGAGGTCTGCCTGGAGGCAGCCACTGAGTCACCTTGAAAGACCTTACCTGCAGGTGCAGCCTGTCGCTGGGTGTGAGACCCCAGGGGAAAGAGGCTGTGGGTGAACCACAGGGGCAGGGGCTGAGCGGAGTCTGTGAGAGACGAGCCAAAGGCCCCCCCCCTGTCCTGCATCAGGCAACATGGAGTTTCCAGAGACGGGGTCTCACCAGAGAGATCTGGCATTTGGACTCTTGGAATTGGCAGATGTTTTACAGGCCGGAGGACCACAGACAAATGGGTGGACATTTCCGTTTCCTTTTTCTGACATTTGCCTCTTTTCACTCTCTGGCACCCCACACTTTCCTCACTGTTGGTCTTAGGGGAAAAGCTTCACATTGGATGAAATTAGTTTTGATTTAGATTAGATTGGACTTTTTAATACCTGAAAGTTTGCCTTTATTTATTTAAGATAATTTCTTTTTTAAACTCTAACTACAAATCAGTAGTTCTGTTACTGAACTTGGAAAAAGCCTTGCATGATGGCACAGTCAACATTCTCAGCACCAGCAGATTAGAGCTGGGTTTTACAATTAAGTGCAGTTTCACTTATTTTGTACCCTGAAGATTTCAGGTGTACAACTTGCCAGCAATTACTTTGTCATCTGAGAAAGTTGAAATTTACTATAAGCTGAACATTGTAAACTTGCTAACTAATTTTATAGCTAGTACAAGTCATGTCCCTATATTGGCATTTGGAACCCCTTATTTAAAGTGTGGTGAAAAACATAATAAAATTTACCATCTCAACCATTTTTAAAGTGTAAAGTACATAGTACAGTATATTTTTAAAGTGCATAGTTCAGTAGTGCTAACTATGTGCATTGTCATGTAACAGATCTCTAGAACTTCATCTTGTAAAACTGCAGATCTGTACCCATTAAACACTATTCCTCTGCCCGTTCCCCCCTCCCCCAAACCAATGGCAACCACCGTTGTGCTTTCTACTTCTAAGAGTCTGCTTATTTTAGATACCTCATATAAGTGGTATCATGCAATATTTGTCTTTTTGTGACTGGCTTTTTTCACTTAGCATAATATCCTCAAGGTTCATCTGTATTGTAGCATATGACAAGATTTCCTTCCTTTTTTTAAGGCAATAATATTCCATTTTATGTATATACCACCTTTTGTTGACTCATTCATCCATTGATGGTCACTTGCTTCCACCTCTTACCTATTGTGAATAATGCTGCAGTGAACATGGATGTGCAAATATCTCTTTGAGATCCTGTTTTCAATTCTTTTGAATATGTTCCCAGAAGTGGGATTGCTAGATCATATGGTAGTTCTATTTTTAATTTTTTGAGGAACCTTTATACTATTTTCCATAGTGGCTGCGTTACATTCCTACCAACAGTGCACTAGGGTTCCAATTTATCCACATCTTCACCAACACTTGTTATTTTCTGTTGTTTTGATAGTGGCCATCTTGATGGATATGAGGTGATTCCCCATTGTGGTTTTTTTTTTTAAGATGTTGGGGGTAGGAGTTTATTAATTAATTTATTTTTGCTGTGATGAGTCTTCGTTTCTGTGTGAGGGCTTTCTCACTCTTCATCGCAGTGTGCAGGCCTCTCACTATCGTGCCCTCTCTTGCTGCGGAGCACAGGTTCCAGACGCGCAGGCTCAGTAGTTGTGGCTCACGGGCCTAGTTGTTCCGGGGCATGTGGGATCCTCCCAGACCAGGGCTCGAACCTGTGTCCCCTGCATTAACAGGCAGATTCTCAACCACTGCGCCACCAGGGAAACCCCCCATTGTGGTTTTGATTTGGATTTCTCTTATGATTAGTGATGTTGAGTATCTTTTTTTTTTAATTTTTTTATTTTATTTATTCATTTTTGGCTACATTGGGTCTTGGTTGCTGTGCATGGGCTTTCTTCTAGTTGCAGCGAGCAGGGGCTTCTCCTGTTGCAGAGCACGAGCTCTAGGTGCTAGGGCTTCAGTAGCTGTGGCATGTGGGCTCGGTAGTTGTGGCTCACGGGCTTAGTTGCTCCATGGCATGTGGGATCTTCCCAGACCAGGGCTCGAACCCGTGTCCCCTGCATTGACAGGAGGATCCTTAACCACTGGCCCACCAGGGAAGCCCAAGTATCTTTTCATATGCTTGTTGGCCATTTGTATATCTTCTTTGAAGAAATGTCTGTTCAAGTCTTTTGCCCATTTTTTAATCAGATTATTCATTTTTGGTGGTTGAGTGTAGCAGTTCTTTATATATTCTGGATGTTAACCTCTTATCAGATATATGATTTGAAAATATTTTCTCCCATTCCATAGGTTGCCTTTTCACTCTGTCCTTTAATCATATATTTTTTTGCAGTTAAAACACTAATTATAATGATTTAAGTATTTTGAAATACTGAAAAGTTTAGGAAATAATATGACATTTTGATCAGATCTTCAACATTTTCCCAGTAGGCCCTATTGAATTAGGGCATGAAGCTTGAATTAATTCCATCATTTGCCTAAAATGCTCTTGCATAATCTGGTTCCCATCAACCATTCCAGCTTTGTGCACTCCATCATCATTCCTCCTTATTCTTTCCCGCTCCTCCTCTGTCCAAAGATTCCCTAAAAATACTCGGTTTCATCCTTTTGTCTGTACCCTTTCACACACTGTAGTTTCTTGTCTATGGAATATGGAGAGCCTTACTTTCCTTCTTGTTTTACCTTTTCAGGCTCATGCTCCTTTAAGACTAAACCAGTCAATCAGCAGCCTCCTTCTTCCATAGCTTCTTACATACAGCCCAGGTTCGAACATTTGTCTGCAGATATTGTGAGGATTTTTATTACCCGCCCCCCGCAACCCAGCACTGTAAACTTTTAGCGCACCCAGCTTTGTCTTGTCTTTTTAGTCCTTCATTCCTGTGGACCTGCCACAATATCTGGCCCAAAGTATTTGTCTTTTTTAAATGGTTATGGATAGAAAGAAACAGAAAATGCCTTTCTAGAAGTAACAGAACTTTTTGCCAGTTATATGTCTGAAATATCCTTTCTCTTCTAATTTTATCTGGTAAGAGTTTGGCAGCTAATTGTGGATTTTATGAACTTACATTGGGTTGCTTTTGTCTTCTGTTGTAAAAGCAATAATTAGAGGAAATGATTCTTTTGAGAGGTTGCTTAATGAATTCTGTTTCTTTTAAATGTGCTGCTTTAAATCTTATTTCAAATAAACTGAACTAATGCCCAAATTATTGCACTGTAGATCAGTATTGAACCCAAAGTATTATGATGATTAATTTCCTTCTGTTAGATTCCTTATAGTCTTTTCTTTGGTGGTGGCGATGACTGGGGGGAGGGTTCAACAATCAAAAAAGAATTTATTGATTTTACATTTAGTGTGGTTTACTCTGCTCAATTATATTGTTCCAGTGTGAGTTTGATGTAAGATTGTGCCGTATTAAAATTCTATTTTCTCTTAAACAAATTACTTTATGGTTTATTAACGACTGGTGTTTAAATTTAATGGTTTAGGATTTCAAAAAGCCTTGTTTCGTAAGTCTTCAAGTGTTTTTATTATAATCCTGCAGCCTAACCTTCTGGTTTCACTGCATCCTTCCCCACCCTTGAAACAAGCGCAGGCACAGGCACTCGCTCCAGCGCTCACCTGGTGAGCCCATCTGCGCGCCCCCCCCCCCCCCCCCCCCCCGCTCCTCACCCCCACCTGACAGCACTGAGAGCAGTGCACCTAGAGTGGTGGCCCAAGTCCAGTGGCCGTGGTACTGCAGCTCCCCTCCCCACTGTGGTATCCCACAGGCAGACCTCTTATCTTCTGTCCCAATAGGCTGGTCAGTTCCTTTGACTTCCATTAAGCCTGTGGGCAGTGAAAATCCAGTAATTCACCACTAGCCGGAGACTTTCTTTTTTCTGTTACCTTCTCACAAGGCGTGCTGCTTGCATCCTATAGAATATAAGAGATGAGACCAGCATCTGTTTTGTGTCTTAGCAGTGAACTTCATCCAAATGGCCTTGATTTTTAAATGATTTTAGCTTTCATCATGATTTAAATTACTAGTCAAGAAATTTCAGCTTTTCTATAAAAAATACATTCTATTAAAAATTTAAATGTATTCTTCATGGTTTACATTCGGTAAATGAACACTGTGAACCTATAAGCAAGGATCTATGTTGCTTTTTAGACTTTGCAAATTGAAAATTTGGGAGTTATTATGTTTCTTAGAACTTGAAAACTCCATAGGAAATTAACTGTAATTCAGTTGCAGATATTTTTGCCATATTAAATTAGAATTTTAACCATACTAAGCACAGAAGACAAACAGACACTTTTAAATTAGTTTGTTCAACTAAACACAGTAGGTCCTTATGTGTATTTGCCGGTCCTTTTCTTTGTTAATAATAAACTGTATGTTTGTTTAATAAAAAAGAACAACAGCAAAGTGCTTCTTATAGAACGTTCATCCTCTCAACACACATGAAATGCATTTGTAAACTAGGTGAAGCCACCTAGAATTTGGATCCTCTTGAGTCAAGGTATGTAGCCTCCTTGTTCTGAAGTCACTGGAGGCAGGGTTGTGACGGGAAGAATGGGGGCTGTTGTCTGACCTGCTTCTTGTACCTGCTGTGTGACTTTGCTCAAGTTAGGTTTAACCTCTGACAAAGCTTTATTTTCTCATTTATAAATTGGAAGAGGATTAAGATCATGTTTGCACATAGCACATGATATGAACTAATTTATTTTCTCTAGACAGCAACTTATATTTGTGAATTGCTTTCAGGTGATGCTATTTTATTTATTTTTTAAACTTCATCTCTTTGGGTCTTTACTGCCCACTTAGACGGTGGGTAAGGCAGGCATTACTGTCCTTGAACAACTAAGAAAACAGGTTCAAGAGAAGTTTTGTATGTCTTATCTTTTTCATGGCCAGTTGGTGACAGAGCAAGAACTCCAGCTTGGGTCTCCTGGTCCACGTCCCATGGTTTCCCCATTTTCCCCACTGACGTGCTATTTAATACTGTGCAGTGGCAGAAGAAAGAAGCATAAAGCAGTTCTCTGCTGATAGTCACTTTCATTTTCCAGTGTGATTATATCTTTGGGGGAAAAAAATGAATCTTTGATTTTTCATCTCCCAAATCATTCTTTTATTTATAGTCAATTAGTCCAAAGAAAGGAAATGTTTTTCATATATTTATGGAAGCAACCACTATTTCTATGAAAGGTTAGATAATATATCACCATTCTAAATGGATTTTTAAAAACTCCATAATCCAACGGGTAGTTCTTGAATAAATCTTCACCTGAAGCGTGTAAGTTGGATTGAAAACGTTTTATCGCTTGGGGTCTCTGCACTGTCACCACTGTTCTTTGGGTGTGAAGTTGACCTCCACTCTTGAGAAAATGAGTGATCATCTCTTTTGTTGAAAACAAACCTGAATATATGAGGTATGGCAATGTTGTAACGAAACAGACTCCACAAGTCACACATCAATACCAGCGTCGTTATTTTTGGCCAGATGTGTATCACATAGCTAGAATTTATCATCCTTATCCTAGTCAAATGTAAAATATCTTAGATTTAAGCAGCCTTTATATTCTTTTTAATATATAGCAACGAGATTTAAAACGTTAAATTAATTACACAGATGAAACAGTAAGAAAACAGTGCAAGATAAACATCTGTAGGTAATGTTGTAGAAGGTGAAGTTCTGTAGAACTTCAGAAAATAAAAAGATCAGTAGGATTTCCTAGAGGAAGTGTGAGTTTAGCTGCGTCTTGGTCAGAATAGCTTTCTTCTATTATCTTACTGCTAATATCTAAACACAGATAAATCTGGCATTAACTAACGTTAATATTGTCTGGAGACATCTAATGTTCAAAACAGAAAGTGGAGATGGATTAGGCTCAATTGGCTTCTGTTGCTCAGAGGATGTGTTCAGGGCTGTTTCTCTGCATCTCGAGCTCTGCTGCCTCTGTATATGGGCTTGCTGTGCCTATAGGCTCTCTCCTTGGAGTTGGGAAAATGGCCACTCATACATCTTGCCAGGTGAGCAGTTCCAGCCCCCAAAGACTTTTCTCTCCCAGCACATATATAGAAACAGCCTTCCTGAAGCATGTGCCCGCCCCTTAGACTAGCTACTGTCACTGGAGGCCGGGGGACCGTGGTTTGGAGGATGTCCCCATCCATGTGAGTAGGGGTGAGGACACTATGATTGACAGTTCTCCAGGACCAGAAGTGGAAATGGGTTCCCCAGGAGAAAGAGTGATGTACCAGAGGAAGAGGAGAGAGTGGGAAATGTGCACAGCAGCACAAATAATAGCTATCATAGCCTACGACATAGGACTGCAAAACAGATTTTAAATTGTTCAGTGGGTTCAGGTATGGGGGTGTTGAACACAGGGGAATACTCTGAGTAATTCTAGACAGTTGGTCCAGGTGACATTCCCTGTTATCATAGTTTTTTTCTTTTTTTTTTTTTGTGGAACGCGGGCCTCTCGCTGTTGTGGCCTCTCCCGTTGCGGAGCACAGGCTCCGGACGTGCAGGCTCAGCAGCCATGGCTCACGGGCCCAGCCGCTCCGCGGCATTTGGGATCTTCCCGGACCAGGGCACGAACCCGTGTCCCCTGCATCGGCAGGCGGACTCTCAACCACTGCGCCACCAGGGAAGCCCTATTATAGTTTTTAAAGTAGCAGATCTTCAACTACTCTTCTACTTAATACACCATGAAAGTATATATTCTTAGGGTCCCAAGTGTTTGTGCTTTGAAATATTTATATGTATCTTTTATATTTGTGCTTTTGTAAGTTAAAAAATGTAATCATCATGGCCATCTATTTGGATGTGACAGCCCTCCATTTTATAAAATAATTACTGTTGAATCAAAATTTTTGCTCAACGTGTGCCGTCAAGTTACCTATCAAAGCCAACTGAATGAATGATTAAAAGGTTCAGATCAAAAGCAACTGGCTTAACTTCATGGAGATTTTCATCCTATAATTTAAAATGTGTCTATGTCTAACTGATTATCTCTCACATTTTATAAAGAAATATTGACGTCCTGTGAAGTATGCAGTGACCTCACTTCTGGCTGTGTGGGCAGGTTTCACTGCAGGCCTCTGAAGCATTGATATTCCTGTAACCTTTGAGGCAAGATGTGTGTGTAGTGTATTAATGAGCTGGTGGAAGTGATGTACAGTAATTTCATCCTTGGGTAAAAACAGATGTGAAAGATTCTGTTTTAATATTTAATCAGGCTCCAAGCCTCTGTTGGCTTGTTTAAGTTGACCTGACAGCATTATACCTGGAAACACTTTGAATTAAACTCTGAGTGCTTGACCTTGTTCAAACGGTTGTAATTTAATAAGGCTGCTGTCTTGGTGGAGATAGCGTGGCTAATAGGCAAATCCTTTTCTGGCTGGGATTATTGTGTTTGTGAGTGCTGTGGATGAGGAGCGCCAGAGATTCCCACGTTCTCACCAGCTTTGGGGAGGAGCTAGATTTGAAGAAGCGAAAAGTCTAAATTAAGAAATTGTCTTTTAAAAGACCCTTTAAGAGGGCTTCCCTGGTGGCGCAGTGGTTGAGAGTCCGCCTGCCGATGCAGGGGACACGGGTTCGTGCCCCTGTCCGGGAAGATCCCACATGCCGCGGAGCGGCTGTGCCCGTGAGCCATGGCCGCTGAGCCTGCGCTTCCGGAGCCTGTGCTCTGCAACGGGAGAGGCCACGACAGTGAGAGGCCCGTGTACCGCAAAAAATAAATAAAAGACCTTTAGGAACTGGTCTTTTGTTTTAATTTTTAGCCTTACGGAAGTAATGTTTTTAATGTAATTTTAGTTGGGCTCATTTTGGTTGAAAGGAATGAAAAATCATTTATTAAAAATGATTCCAGGTAACATGACAATGTAACGCAATTATACTCCCAATAAAGATGTTAAAAAAAAAAAAAAAGATTCCAGGGACTTTCCTGGTGGTCCAGTGGCTAAGACTTTGCCTTCCAATGCAGGGGGTGCAGGTTCAATCCCTGGTTGGGGAGCTAAGATCCCACATGCCTCGCAGCCAAAAAATGAAAAATAAAACAGAAGCAGTATTTAAACAAATTCAATAAAGACTTTAAAATTGGTCCACATCAAAAAAACAAACAAAAGATTCCAGCCAAGGGGGCTGGAAAATTCTCAGAAATCAAAGGAGCCCTAGGAGAAGCAGATGCTAGCTATGGCTCTCTGTCCATCTGTTTGTCCATTCTTCCATCTTCCTGTCTGTCTGCCCACCCATTCATTCTCCTTTAGTCCTCTCTGGTCTCTGTGTTGTTGCCTTCCTCTGCATGTCATGGGCTCTGCTCTCCACTCTCACCTGCTGGTTTCCTCACCCTCTTTCCATCTTTTCTTCCACCCCATAGCTTCTTGTTTACTCAGCATTTCTCTTCTCTCACGCCACAGATTTGTTGTGGCCCCTGTTAGTTTCAGCTCTCTTGTATCCTTTCAGCTCTGGTTCCTGCTGTTAACAAGTTTGTTTCCTTATTCAGATTCCAGATAGTCGGGTGCTCTGTCAAAGCTACTGTGTTTTCTAGAGCAAGGCGTATCCACAGGATCGGTTTTGGCTTGAAAGAAAGTTTGTTTGGACCAAATACCAAGACTTGCCCAATATAAATGCACATATAAATATACATATATATTTTTCTCTGGTTATGAAAGTGCTGTTACATGCTTATTGGGAAAAAAATGAGAAAAATTAAAAATTAATACAAATGCAGTTAAAATCTCTTGTGATTCCCACTATTCAAATAGCTAATAACCACTTTGGTATATTTCCTCTCATATTTTTTCTTGTTTACACATTAAAAACTGAATACACATTAAAAAGTGAATACACATTAAACAGCCCCCCCAATTCAGAATCATATTGGTAATATTTTAAAGGTCTTCATATGTACTACATGACATGTGTAGGAATACTCAGGCTGTGAAACTTGTATTAAAAGCTGTGCAGGGGCTTCGCTGGTGGCGCAGTGGTTGAGAGTCCGCCTGCCGATGCAGGGGACACAGGTTCGTGCCCCGGTCTGGGAAGATCCCACATACCGCGGAGCGGCTGGGCCCATAAGCTATGGCCGCTGGGCCTGCGCGTCTGGAGCCTGTGCTCCGCGACGGGAGAGGCCACAACAGTGAGAGGCCCGCGTACCAAAAAAAAAAAAAAAAAAAGCTGTGCAGTTTGGTGTGAATGATGGTGGCTGGGGCTGTGATCTTTTCTGAAAGTTGGGCTCCTCATCCAAGCTCAGTGGCTGTGGGCAGAGTTCAGGTCCTTGTGGTTGTAGGACTGAAGCCCTTTGCTCCTAGAGGCTGCCCTGCCACATGTCCTTCTCCACAACATAGTTTTTTGCTTCTTCAAGGTCACTTTGAGAATCTTTTACAGACTTACAATCTCTGATCCTTTGAAAAGCCTCCATCTGATTATCAGTTTCACCCTAGATGGTCTCCGTCTTGATGGACTTGAGAACCAATGGATTTGGGGCCTTAATTACATCTGCAAAATTTCCTTACCTTGCTCATATAACTTAACCTAATTATAGAGGGTGAAACCCGTAATATTCATGGTCCTGCCCACACTCAAGGGAAGGGAATTATAGAGGATGTATACATTAGGAAGCCATCCTAGAATTCTGCCTACCACTGCCTTAGTCTCTGCATACATTGCTGACTACCTGCTGTCTGTCACTTTCTTCTTTAGTTGTGTTAATACATCCAGTGTTTGGAAGTCTGGGCTTGGAAGCTGTTTTTGCATCTCTAAAGCTACTACATGGTTCTATTCATATTCAGTATGTATTGATTTTTAAGTTTAAATTTGTGAAGGCAATTTTATTTCTCTTATCTTTTCCCTTTCAGTATTTGGGGGATGGCATGAGGGAAGATGTCTCCACTGTAATTTCCAAGGTCCTGACAACAGTGACCTCTCTTGGTAGTTTTTGTTTGTTTTGTTTTGTTTTGGGGCTGTGTTGGGTCTTTGTTGCTGCGCGTGGGGTTTTCTCTAGTTGCAGTGAGCAGGGGCCACTCTTTGCGGTGCGCAGGCTTCTCATTGCGGTGGCTTCTCTTGTTGCAGAGTACAGTCTCTAGGCACATGGGCTTCAGTAGTTGCAGCACGTGGGCTCAGTAGTTGTGGCACGCGGGCTCTAGGGTGTGCGGGCTTCAGTAGTTGTGGCTCGCAGGCTCAGTAGTTGTGGCGCACGGGCTTAGTTGCTCTGCGGCATGTGGGATCTTCCTGGACCAGGGCTCGAACCCGTGTCCCCTGCCTGCATTGGCAGGTGGATTCTTAACCACTGCGCCACCAGGGAAGTCCCTCTTTGTAGTTTTATGGTCTAAAGATTTTATATTATTAGAGAAATTCTGCCCTCATTGAACTTTTGAAGACTGTAACTTAACATTCTACTTAATAGATGGAGAAACTTAGGAGAGGAAATGAGTTGTTTACATAGTTAAATTATTAACCATTGAAGAAATGCAAGTACATTGTTTCTTGCTTATTTGCGTTCTACATTCTCTCAATGTGATGACTTCCAGTAAAAGGCACAGTCTAAAATTAAAGCAATTAAGAAAAAATATTCTATTATGGCAGTTTTGACAGTACCTAAACATAGATGTCATTGTTCATTAAAATGAATGCTGGAGAAACTGGGGGTTTCTCCTGTCTTTTGCTCATTTTCCCTGAGTGGTAGTAGCTTGTAGGTTAAACATGCAGCCCTGGTAATCAGGCTGCCTGGGGTAAATCCTCATTCTCCCATTTACCTCAGTCTCCCGAGCCTCTTTCCCGTCTGTAAAATGAGGGTTAAAGGAGAGTTCGTGTAAAACACTTCATATGATGCCGAGCACTAGTACTGATGGTAGACCAAGGAGAGATGGCTGAGATGGGAGGCATCAGCCCCAGCAGGGAAGAGTCAGAATTGTTTAGAATTGCCTATGCAAAGTGATAATAAGCAGCAGACTGACTGTAGTCAGTTTATTACTGATTTTAAATTCTCTACAGACAAGGTGTACCCCCTGTTGTCTGTACCCCACGTGGACCACTCCTTCCATTCAGCTCCTTGAAATGCCACTGCCTTGCCGGTAAACGCCCCAAAAATGTTTGCTGTTACTGCTTTTCTCACATTTGAGCTGAGGTGGGTGTTTTCATTAGAGGGGAAATGCAAGGTAAACATGGGCTAATAACATTTGTGGTAGAAGTGTGTAGAAAAATTGGTGTAATAAAAACAACAAGACATTTTTAATATGGCTTGTAAACCATTAAGAGTAAAATGTAGCAAAATCTGACCTGAAAGAAAAATGAAGCAGCAACTGATTAATCAAAACATGTTTTTGCTTTTTTCTTTGTCTGGGTCCTAAACATGGTGATACTTCAAGCATGTGCATGAAGACATGAACTATCCCTTCACTTATTATTTCAGTCTTCCATTTTGTCTATAAACTATACTTAAAAGACTATAGTGAACAAACTTACGGTGTCAACCTGAGCTTGGCAATCAAGATGGTCCTTGTCCCTAGTCTTGGCCTCAACCCACTTGTTCTGACTCATTACCCCAGACTGTTCAAATTCATTGTCTCTGGCTCTGCTGGGCTGCTTCTTGGGCTTCAGCCCCTGGAATGCTCTCCATTCTGTGTCCCTAACTACTACCTAAGGCACAGTTCTGCAGTTTAAGTCCCTTTAGCTCAGTGAAGCCTTACCTTCCAGACCCTGTTCTGCATTTTACTGGTGCTAAATCCTTCCTTTAAATTTATAGCAAGCACTTGTTTATAGGGCTCATTTCTTTCCCCTGCCTGCAAGATGTTGGTTGAGATTTCACTGTGATCAAGGCAGGATGATCACTCGGTTCTGCAGAGAGTGGGCTGAATGTGGTGGAAGTGGTTATTTTCTTGCCTTCCTGAATTTCTCTCGTCCCATTCTCTTTTTTCAGGGTACATTCCTTTCAAATCCACCTGTCTTAAACCCACCAGAAATTGCTTAGACTAAGTGGGCAAGAACTTTCAGAATATTCAGAAGGGACTTTAGAGACCACCCAATACAGAAATCTCTTGAGAGGGGGTTACCCTGTTCTGTTTCTTTGCATACTCCATTTGCTGTTTGTCAGAGGTGCATCCTTCGCACTGAGTCTGAAACTTCTCTTCATTCTGGTGCTCTCCAGTGTAGTTACACTGAATTTTTCAGTGCAAAGCACTGTGTAGTTATTCATTTGAACTTTATAAAATTGCTGATACTGGACTTTTTTGGATCTATGAAAATGGCAATTTTACGTGGGTCAATCCAATATATTCCTCCTGATTCTCTGGGTTTTTTTGCAGTTTATGTATTCTTCTAGTTTAAATAACCTCCTGTCACTTAAATTATAAGTTCATAGTTCTTTTTTTCCTTTTATATATTTTTATTATTTATGTTTATCCTTACTCTGGGAGACCACAGGCTCTTGACCCTCGGCAGCTCAGATTCTGCCTGGGCTCCTCTTCCCCAGAACAACTGCAAATTCTTCCCCAACTTCTCTCCTTTTTGCACTCTGAACCAAGGTTTCTTAATCACAATATCCACAATATATATATGAAAAGGTTGGCGGAGGGAGTCAGTAGTGGGGACATGAGACATCTGAAAAGTAATAGTAAAGGTCGTCATCTTGGCCTTATTAATACGTAAACGAGGCCAGGCCTGTTCCCTAAAATCAGTTTTAGAGTTTATCCTCTTGATTGCGCAGGAGAATTGTTCCCTGTCTAGCTCTTTATTGGCTAGATACCAGGTGGAACTGCTCAGATTTGGGTTAGCATTATGCCAAAACTGGACTCCCACATCCTTCTGGGTAATCCTACCCGCTTTGTGCAAAAGCTCCCGGCTCTGGGCTTCCCTGGTGGCGCAGTGGTTGAGAGTCTGCCTGCCGATGCAGGGGACGCAGGTTCGTGCCCCGGTCCGGGAGGATCCCACATGCCGCGGAGCGGCTGGGCCCGTGAGCCATGACCGCTGGGCCTGTGTGTCCGGAGCCTGTGCTCCGCAGTGGGAGAGGCCACAACAGTGAGAGCCCCGTGTACAGCAAAAAAAGCGCTCCCGGCTCATGTCCTCCTCCTCGTGGCTGTGCGCACCTTCCCCTTAGCTCTCAGGGTTCTGCATGGATACTGCCCTTCTGATGAGGAGGGGGTTCTATGGCCAAAGGTACTTTCTGACTTAAGTTTGGACCAGCTTGAGTTCTACAGCAGGCTTAAATTTCTTACGTTTTTTGTTCATATTTCATGTGTGCTTAGTGTTCTTTACCTGTTCTTATTTCAAAGGAAATTTCGTGGAGCAGTTGTAGTCCTTACAGGATGAGCAGAGGGCCCAGCTTCCAAGCCCCACCCCAAAGGCACTTACATCCCAAACTACTTTGAGGGAGGAGGTTATTATGCTTTTGCATTCAGTTATCTCATCTTTCCTAACATTCTCACTGTTTTACTCCTGCTTTATTGAGGTTATGTATGTATTGAGTAGGATAGGGCAAAGGGAGACCTCCCTCCCATTGTCGCTGCTTTACTAATCAGTCTACTTTGGTTATTTATATTTTAGTCTTTAAGTCAATTAGTGAATTCACCTAACTGCCTTACACTTATTTTTCTCTCTTCTCCATAATTATAGCATGAAAATAATTTGTCACCTGCCTTATTAAGAGGAGAAATGAGCTTAGTTTTTGAGGTTTAGTGCCTAAGTAACTCCATCCTGGCATCTAAAGATATTGATACTTTACTTCTGGGTACTCAGAAATAATCTGTTTAATTTTTTCTAAAGTTTTTTGCTGAGGGTGAGTGCATTATTTTCTTGCCTGTTATTTTCTGAATTTTCGTCCTTAACTTTGTTGTTGTTGGCATTTGCTCGTATTCAGACTTCTGGCATCTCAGCCACTCTCCCTGACTTTAAGAACTTAATTGACTGCAGGTCTGCTACCTCCCTGGTAAGTCCTCTTGGATTTAAGAGGAAGTTTGCTGAGACCTGGAAACTTGAACTTGTATAAAACAGATATCAACACTCATCTTTTATGGATGAATGCAGGGAGTAAATACACATACATACAGAAGCTAGGTCCTCTGTTACCATTTCTTCCCTGATCTTGGGCTTGAGCTGTTTGTCTTGTCTAGCCTACCCTTTGCCATTTTCAAGATCCTTTCCTTTGATTCTTGTTAGAGGATCTTGGGTATTTTTCTTCATTCCTGAAAGAATATGTTTTTAAAATATATTTTGAGATTGGTACTTTATTATGTAAAGTATCTTTCCTCTAAAATCTTCAAAACAACTTTATTTTTCTTTACTGTGGGTAGCCTAGCGGAGTATGATATGTGTGAAGATATTTGATAAACAATGTTTGCGTTCCTCTGGGATTCATGCTGTTAAATGACAGCATATATGTGTGTGAGACTTGTATGCATGTGTGAACATATTTTTTTAAGTTGATTGAGCATAATTTTTAACTGTCTTCACTTACTTTAGAACTTAGTCCACCTGCTGTTCCATGCCATTTTTATAGAACCATGTCATTTTCCCTTGATGAATTCCCTGTCTTTCTTCTCATCATGATTTTTAAATTATTATTTTGTAGTATTTGAGATTCTTACATCCATTTCAAATTATCTTTCCTTTAAAAATATTTTGATACATTTTCTAGAATATGTATGTCCGTAATCTGGGGAAAAAACAGTAAGTGTTTGTGATTACTTTTTAAAATTTTTAATAAAATTTATTTATTTATTTTGGCTGCATTGGTCTTCGTTGCTGCATGCGGGCTTTCTCTGGTTGTGGTGATCAGGGACTACTCTTCGTTGCAGTGCGTGGGCTTTTCATTGCAGTGGCTTCTCTAGTTGCGGAGAACGGGATCTAGGCGCGTGGGTTTCAGTAGTTGTGGCATGTGGGCTCAGTAGTTGTGGCTCATGGGCTTAGTTGCTCCGCAACATGTGGGATCTTCCTGGACCAGGGCTTGAAGCTATGTCCCCAGCATTGGCAGGCGGATTCTTAACCACTGCGCCACCAGGAAAATCCCATGATTACTTTTTTAAAAGCAGATTCTATTTTGTAAAATTATATTCCCCTTTATATTACAAAGGATTTCTAAACTGGTTTCCTTCTAATCGTGTCTTCAGTAGCTATTGAGTTCAGCATTCAAATATCCTAATTTCTAGGTTGTTTGGGCGTGTTACTCAACTTCGCATATATATGTGTGATAGATAAAGGTTGAAGAGGATAGGGTTGGAGGAGGAATCCTAACTTTCAGTAGGTTTTCTATTAAATAGTCATTCAGGTATATCATTTCCTATATTGTGAGTATGTTAATGCAGCTCAGCCATGTATCTTGTATTTAGCTCTCTGCCTATATTGTAGAAAGGTTATTTATTATCTGAGCATTTGCTTTCTCTTATTTCTCCCTCTTTTTGTCACTTATAACAGATATGAATGCAGTTTATAGTGTGGGCAGCCATGTCTAATTTTTAGGCTTTCGGAATTACAAAGGAGGCTATCATATATTGGCCTGTAGCGTTGCCTAATTACAGTCAAGTTCATTAATGACCCATGTGAGTTAGTGCTCTACCTGATGTCTATGTCTGTGTGTGTGTGATGGAGCAGAGTGATCATGGCACAAGGGGCCAGCCTGGCAGGACTCTCCAACATGGTGCCCCAGCATCGGCCCCAGGGGAGCCAGCAGCTGGAGCAGCGTCTGTTTTTGACAGCAGAGTGTCCTTGTTGCTGTTGATTGGGTTGTTCAGTCAAGTGCCAAAAAAATGGATCTAACCATAAATGGTAGTTATATGATAATCCCGGAGATAAGTGTCATGTGAAGTGTTACTTGCATTTGAGGGTGTAAAGAGAGGGAAGGGGGTAGGCAGGTGGTTGGAAGGAGAAGTTTGGTGTCACAAGCTATTCAGTGGGAACTCTGCAGATAACTTTTGTTAGGGAAATCTGAAGTCAAGCACCCACCACATAAACTTCGAAATAGATTTCAAAATATTCACATAATGTTAAATGCTTGTAGAATTCACAAGGATTGAAATAGACTTTGGTCTTGCTACAGAAGCACATTACCTGATGTTAGTCAAGCAACAACTTGTATTTTAGAAATTTGCCCCTTTCAGAGAGTGCACAAAGGTGGAAGAAAACTTGTATGCCCCAGTCCCGCTAACAGATCTATCAATACATTCAGAGACAGGAAGCAAGCTGACCTGCGGAGATCGGACCCAGGCCTTTCCTGCCAGAGAGCTGCGCCCAGTGCCTGAGTCTCCTGCTACCCAGTTCTCTTAGGCCAGTACAGTAGACCTGTCCTCAAGACCAGCATGAACTTTACGTGTTATTTATTTAGCAAGTCTGTAGCATTTTCTTCATACAGTGTATCACTGTGCTTTCTCAACATATAATTAGTTAACCCAGAAATTAAAAGACCTGTGACAGAGAGCAGATGCTGAACTCACAAGAAATGAGAAATAAAATTCAATCAGGTTTATTATTTAAATGAATTCCTTTTAAATTGAAGAATTGTTATGTGGGTAGCTTTCAACATAATTTTCTTGATATTAGATGCGTAGAACTAATTTGGATTTGGTTAATTCAGTATTTATCACATTTAATTATTATTTACTGCCAAGGTTAAAGCAATTTATTTCTTCTGGAAAATTTTAGGATCTTATGAGTAAGGGACTTCAGCCAGAGTTGGTAACTTTTTCAAAGTAGCTGGCTGAAGAAATTAGGAATTTCTTTAATAATGAGCCATCTTTTTTTGAATTCAACAATTTAAAAGGCCTGGATAGTTAGGTTATGATTCCAGTGTACCCTTAGTGCAAATTGATCTTTTTCCCCCTGTTGACATATTCTACTTTATTTTCAAAGTCTAGTTTATGCAGTTTCCTTAAAAGCAAAGAAAACATCTTTGAAATACAGCTTTTCATTAAAACCTGTTCTTACTTTGGCAAAAGTAGTGATAATCATAATGATAAACCATTACTATATGTAGCTTAAGAAAAACATCCTTATAAGTCTCTCTGTGTTTTTGAAAATCATGCTATGGGCTGATAAATGCATATACTACTGCATCCCACTGTACATTCTGGCATTCTGAATTCTCCTCACTTCCTTGATCTGCCGTGCTCCATGTGCTTCCAGATCTTCCTTCATGTAAGGTGCCTTACCTGCCAAGAACCCCACTTCCCGCCTTCACTCCCTTTGTCTAGCCAACTCTCACTCATCCTTTAGACCTCAGGGTCAATGTAACTGGAATCTGGGAGGCGCCTTCCCTGACCAGGCTCTGAGCTTCCATTGCCTCCTGTTTCTCTGTCATGTAACATCATCACATTTATTAGTGCTGTCTCATTATAAACCCCAATAAGGCAGGAACTGTATCTTTCTGTGTCCCCAATACTACCACAATGCCTGGCACATACTAAATTGCAGTGAATATCTGTAGAATGAAAGACTGTTTCCTTTCTTGTCACCAGTCTTTCAGATAAAGAATTATCTAGTTACCTTTGTCTTAAATTGAAATAATTTAAAGGTTACATGTGCTGGCAGATCAATTCAAATAACACCACACTCCAATATTGCTGCCCATTGCCACTGTTATCGGTGTTCCAAAGGTGATTTAAAATTCACTTACATTGCTTGTTGATATGTAAAATGTATATATTTTTTATACTGGTGTTGCCATTGTAGTGGCCCTGCGAGATATCATAATGCGTTAATGGTAATGTGTCTTGTAGATCCGTTTGCATTTTCCCTTATATCTATAGTTCTAAATGTTTTGTTGATTTGGTGCTTTCATTGATAATTCTCACTTTTCTCTAAGTTAAACTGACCTTCTCACATTTGTATTTTTACAATCTCAACAGTTTTATCAGGGACATAGTTTTCTATTGTATTCTCTAGCATGGCACAGTGCTTTTATATAGAGCTTGGTTTCATGTGCAGTGATGAGTCAGAATGAAATATCTGCACAGTAGTACTGGATTTCATGTATTTTGATTTCCATATTCTTCTGTATATCACCAAGTTCCACGTTATCCAGGGAATGCTTATAAAAGTGGCTCAGAGTCCTGTATCTTTATTGACTGTGCTGGCCATAGACATATTTGCAGTTATATTAAATTTGCTTTGTAGTTTTCATATACTTTATTTGCTTGGCTTTGTTTTTTAATTTTACTTGATACATGTGTATATGAATTCATTCTTGGTAAAAATTCAGATAGTGTAGATCTGGTAATGGTTCCTTTGACGTATCCCATTATTTATTTACTTTGTATATCTGAACACTTTGTATAAAACTGAACATTTCTTTGTGATGTTTCTACAATTTGATAAAACAACTCAATCCAGCAAGCACTTTAAAGAAATTATTTTGAAAATAATACAGAAAAGTTACAAAAATAGTAGAGTTTGTATATACCCTTTACCCAGTATCCCCTAATGTTAACCACTTACATAGCTGTAGTATGATTATCAAAACCAGAAATTTATTGGTACAGTACTATTAAACTAAACTACAGTCCTTATTTGAGTTTCACCAGTTTTTCACCTACTGTATTTTTTTTGTCTCAGGATCCAATCTGGGATCCCACATTGCCTTTAGTTGTTTCTTCTTTGTCTCCTCCAGGTTGTTACACTTCCTCATTCTTTCTTTCATCACCTTAGCAAACAGTTTTGGATACTCACTATGTCTTAAACACTAAGATTGGTGCTTGGCAGTAGGGAGGTAAAAGAATGGAAAAGGCATGGCCCTTACCTTCTAGGTCTCATGAGGTAGACACCATATACAAATGATGAACACAATGTAGTACCTTCTATAAAAGGCCTTTGTACTATCTGAATAAGAGGAGAGAGTTAATACTAACTCATGGGGTGATAGTGTTGAGGTGGCCTTTTCAGAAGAAAGGACATTTGATCTGGGTCTTAAAAAATGAGAGAACTTTTCTTCTTGGAGAACTGGCATGGAAGAAGACATTGTGAACAGAGACAACAGTATTTGGCATGAATGCATGACAGACAGACTGGTGACTGTGTAGACTGGCACATCACTTAATAGAAATGGAGCATAGGGTATGTGGAGACCATAGTGAAAGATGAAACTAGTAACACAGTTAGGAACCACCTTTTTTCACTGCTTTTTAATAATGTAGATATATTCTCATACTTATGAGGTAAGTTTTGACTTTTTAAAAAAATTTCAAGTTAACCGTACTTATGGGCATTTAATTTGTAATTAGTGTTTCTAATTTTAGAATGTATAACATAGAGATTTTATTGTCTGGACAAACAAAGGGAACAAATAATTATGTTCAGCTCTTGTAGTAGAACCTAAAATCTTTTAAAAATTCTGTTAATAATATGAATATATTTTATAATATCTTTGAGCACCTATTATATGGCATACACTTTTTTAAGTGAGGGATATAGCAGCAAAGAAAACAGAGAAAAATTCCTATTCTTGTTCCAGTACATTCTAGTGGTTCTTGTTGTAATATATTTGAGTTAACATGGCAGGGCAGTTTGTCAAGCATTTGTTTCCTGCCTACCTTATGTAATACATGGGATAAAAAAAAATGAATAAATATATGACTGGGTCTTAAAGAAGAAAAAGAGTTTTATTGAGTATAAGTTTGATGGTACAAATAATTTTATCTTTATCTTACATTCATTCTTGAAGATTATTTTTGCTAGGTATGGAATTCTGGATGGTTATTTTCTTTGAACACATTGCACATATTCCATTGTCTTATGACTTCATTTGTCAAACTAAGGCAAATGCCTTTTCTCTTGTTGATTTTTAAACTCTTTTCTTTGGTTTTTATCTTTGAAGTTTTACTATGTTGTGTCTAGATATGAATATCTTTTTATGTATTCTGCTAGGGATCTGAAGATTGGTATCTTTCATTAGTTTAGAAAAATCCTAAGCCATTATTTCTTTATATACTGTTCCTGCTTCATCCTCTTTCTTTTCTCTTTTTGGGTTTCTATTAAAAGATATGTTACAATTTCTCACTGTATACCCTGTGCCTCTTACCTTCTCTTCTGTATTTTTCAACTTTTTCTCTGAGCCATACTCAGGATTTCTTCTCAATTGCAGTTTACTAGGTCATTCTTCAACCGTATCTAATAAGCTATTAAATTCATTTATTGAATTCCTAATTTCAGTTATAGAATTTTTATTTAGTTATTTTTCAAGTTTGTCACATTTTATAGTTGACAGTTCCCTGCCAAATCTTTAAACTTGGTTTTTATCTCTTTGAATATAGTAAATGTAATTGTTTTTTAATGTTTGCCTGTATTTTCAATACAGGCAGACCTCAGAGATATTGCGGGTTTAGTTCCATAACACCGCAATAAAGTGAATATTGAAATAAAACGAGTCACAAATTTTTTGGTTTCCTAGTGCATATAAAAGTTAGGTTTAGGGCTTCCCTGGTGGCACAGTGGTTGAGAGTCCGCCTGCCGATGCAGGGGACACGGGTTCGTGCCCCGGTCCGGGAAGATTCCACATGCTGTGGAGCAGCTGGGCCCGTGGGCCATGGCTGCTGAGCCTGTGCGTCCGAAGCCTGTGCTCCACAACAGGAGAGGCCACAACAGGGAGAGGCCCGCGTACTGTTAAAAAAAAAAAAAAATTTATGTAATGATTTCTCTTGAACTTGATTTGCTGTGGATTTATTTTTGTTTCTTTCATTTTGCCTTAAGATCAAATGGTTTCCTAATGTAAATTGATTACTGTAATCCAAGTATTTTTTGACTGTAGATTTTTTTAAGCTTGCAGTTCTCAAGTACAACTGTCTCTTGCTCTTTTTTGTGCATGTTTCAAGTATATTCTAACTACTGAGTAAGAAGGATGTCACCTAGGAAGTTGTAGATATGCTTTTCTTCTTTTATTATCTTCTGTTAACATGCACTGAATACCTGGTATATTACAAACGGACTTGCCTATTATATTCTCACTTCCCTTCCAAATTCGTCCTGACTTTGGTGGGTGGAGGGCAAAGCAAGACAGCAAGACCCTTATAATTCCCCCTCACCACTGGTTCTTCTGTATTTTTGGCAGTTCTCTAGTGGCTGCTTGAACTATTGGTTGTCAGACTGACCTGATTTGTTTCATTTGTAAACAAAATGGCTTAAGCCACTGTTGATTTTTGTGGCAGCTCAGTTGCTTGGAGCAAGGTGCTAATGAGACATGGGTCATAGGTCCAGGCTCTGAGTGGGTTGGTAATCTTTGCTCTGGCCCATGGCCACAGACTCTGACTCCCCCTTTGCCAGCTGTCTTGCACATGTATGCCATGGCTCATTATGGGGACAGAGCAGGGGGTGTAGATAAGACAAGGCAAATCTATCATCTCTGCCAGAAAAGACAACTCCTACTGATAGGTCGGTAACCTTTTCATTGGAAGAACAGCACATTAGTATTAGCTTCCGTGGATGTGTCCATCTGAGTCTTTTTCTTAAAATAACTCTTGTGATTGTATGGGCTGTCTGAAGCAAGTTTAGAATACTGCTCACATTTTAAAACATGTTTGAATATAAGAATGGCCTTTTAGTTTGTAAAAGATCATTATTCTCAATCAAGAGATTTCTTAATATCAATCTCTAAAATAGAAAAGTAATCTTTAGAAGTCAAATTTGATAAAGCACTAGAAATAAACTGTAAAATTGCTATTAGGAAGAAATCATCAAGTTTAGGAAATGTCTCCCAGGTCTTTTTACCCCAACTGACCCCCTCCTAGAAGAAAGCAAGGAAGGAAGGAAGGAAGAGAAAGGAGGGAAGAAGGAAAGAAGATAGACAGACAGATAGATAGGTAGATGCTCAAAAAAAGAACTTATCTAGAAAAGCATACAAGTTTACTCTTTACTAGAGCATTTTAGCAGATAATATCTTGCAAAAGGACCCAGTGAGTAATTGAACAGATATTCCCTGTAGGAGCTTAGCTTTGATGGTCTGAATTAATCTGACTAGGAATTTAGACATTTCTTCATGATATGTTTGGAGTATATAGATGATCTGATTCTTTTGGGACTTGAATTCTTAACTTACATGGTGTAAAGCAAAGGGGAGTGTGTGTGTGTGTGTGTTACTTCCTAAAGGTATTGCAGGCCTCAAGATAAACTTTTTGGCTTATATCAGTGAATGCTGGAGTATGGTATTGTACACTGGTGGTGGACCATAGACAAACACTTCATTCCTGTGGTCATACTTTTATTTTTATGTTTTAGGGAGGCAAAAGCTTCTTCAGACCTATCACTTCATAGATATTACTGCTTAAGATGAGTTTCTTCTTACATACATTTTTACAATGTATTTATTTTTATTTATTTATTTTTGGCTGCGTTGGGTCTTCGTTGCAGCACCCGCGCATGCTCTAGTTGCAGCGAGCGGGGGCTACTCTTCGTTGCAGTGTGCGGGCTTCTCATTGTGGTGGCTTTTCTTGTTGTGGATCACGGGCTCTAGAGCGCAGGCTCAGTAGTTGTGGCACACGGGCTTAGTTGCTCCGTGGCATGTGGGATCTTCCTGGACCAGGGCTTGAACCCGTGTCCCCTGCATTGACAGGCAGATTCTTAACCACTGCGCCAGCAGAGAAGCCCTACGTACATTTTTTTAAAAAGAGCAAAAGTGAGCCAAGTTTAAAACATTGTTAAGAAGATAATAGCACTGGTGATGTGTAGATGAAGCAAAATTGCTGAGGATGGTCTGGGAGTGACTGAGGGTTGGAAAACACTGTCTGGATTGTACACTGCCACAGAAGAAACTGCAGGCCCTCAGAATCAGGCAGAGGTTATTGGAAAGATTCAAGTCCCTAATGTTTAGCTAGAAGGTGAATAAGTTGGTTTCTTAATTTCCTGGTTATTTATTAGGTGTACCCTCAGGTAGGATAATGAGAGTTATATTTAAAACAGATCTTTGAGAAATGAACTCAAGACAATTTTATTGACAAATCATGGGCAAATAATTCTATTACTGGAAGTAGTATGGAGAAGGAGTGGAAGGAGAAGGAAAAGTCTGGCATTTACTCATTTATTTACTCATTAAATCAACCGGTATTTCCTGAGCACCTGCTGTATGTCAGGCTCTGTTGTAGTCATTGGGGATACACAAGGAACAAAACAGGCATTTCTCTGCCCTCATGAAATTCATTTACATTCTAATGGGAAGAGACAGATAATAAACAAGTAGATATATAGCATGTCACCTGGTGATGAGTACTATGGAGATAAATAAAGCAGAGTTAGTGACAGGATTGGGGAGGCAGGATTGCTATTTTAATTAGTTTGATTAGGGAAAGGCCTCCCTGAGAAAGTGATATTTGATTCTGAAGGAAGTGCAGGAGGGAGCATGCCGTGCATGGGGAAGGAGTGTTCTAGACAAAGGGAATAGCAGGTGCAAAGACTCCGATGATGAGAGTGTGTTGTGAACTGTCTGAGAAACAGAAGGGAGGCCAGTGTGGCTGGAATGGAGGAGGAGAGTAGTAAGAGATGAGCACAGAGGGGAGGAAAGGTCCCAGCTTATGCCAGGCTTTGGGAACCAGTGTAAGGCCTCTGGCTTTTCTGGGACTAAGATAGGGAGGCTTTGCAAGGTTTTGAGCCATGAGGGCCATGATCTGACTGACTTAGTTTTAACCAGATGTTCTGGCTGCTGTGTTGAGAAGAAACTGTAGGGTGGCACCAAGGAGGCCAGCTAGGAGGGTAGGGCTGTAAATCAAGCAGGAGGTAATGGCTTAGGCTAGAGTGATGGTGGAGAGTGGTGATACGTGAACAGATTCTGGATATATTTTGAAGTAGAGCCAACAGAATGTGTAGATAGGCTTCGACGTACAGTGTTAGAAAAAGAGGAGGCTTCAAGGTTATTGGCCTGAGTAACTAGAAGGATGAAGTTTTCCTTTACTGAGATGAACAGAGGAGAGGAAAGGGGGGAAATGGCAAAAGGAGAAGGTGGACTGTACATTTAAGTTTTTAACTTATTTTTGTTTACAATAGCCACAACTCCCTACCCCGTTGCACACAAAGGACCTGTACTTGCCTTTATTCCGAATTTGTTACTGTAGATTTCCTGGAATACTTTTTAAAAACTATAAATAAAGTAGTCATAATATAGCTCATTTTGCAGATTTTTAAAAACGTCCTTCATAAGCTGTTGGCTTCCAAATAGCAATGTATTCTGCCAATTTGGTGACTAATTGGGTTAGAGGTTAATAGCAAGACATTCTTAGAAACATCAAAGGGAGTGGTGTATCCAAATGAAAGCTTGTATTAGGCAAAGATTCAAAGAATGGGAATGACTAAAAAACATGGTCCAAGCCAAGTAAATATGAAGAGTTTTAACTTTGAAAGGAAGAGACATCCTTGGAAATAACTATCTTAGTTGGATGTTCTCATGGTCAGGTTTTAAAAATGAAAAGGTATTGATTACCATCAAAACATCCTTCTTAACCATGAAATTGCCTTTTTAAAATTAGAAAGTCGATTCTGTGCTCTCTTCTATGATGTTTGGACATGTCTCCTTTCGCCAAAAAACAGCATTGGATGTAGTGCCTTCCAGCCAAGAGAACCACTCTTCGATCTCTCCATAGGCCAGTTAAACACTTCTCGCTGCTCTGTGATGAAATATGTCAGTTTGCTCTATTGAATTTTTTTTCCAACTTTGTTTTAATTGAGCCTTTGGGGCATAAAGTGTGTTTTAACATCTGAAAGCTAAAGGTCTAATATGGTGGGATAATCATTCTATACTTCCTCTCCCCCTAAACCACCCCCTTTCCCCCACTGAAAATTTTCAATGAAGAGGATTTCCTGAGTAGGTCTAGAGGTTAGTCTTGTTCCAGTGTTTCTATATAGTAACATTTCTTTTTCATAATCCTCACAAAGGCACTGATAATCACAGTGGTTGGCAGAGAATAAAGCATTCTGTGAAACTTATACCTGGAAGTTGAGTCACTTTTACTGCTTAAATTTCCTTCACAGAATAACATAGTTTCTGTTGGACGAGTATTTGTTATAAAAGCAAATTATTAAGGGTGGAAACTGTCTATACAGGGTGATGGTGTAGGAGGATATCTGAACTAGTTTATTTGCTCCTTTGTGTTTTCAAAGCTCTTTAACAATAACTTTTATAACACTCATTACCTAGTATTATTAATTTTTAGGTGTCACTCTATTCTGTGGGAATTCTTTTATAACATAGTGCCTGCTATACATTCATTCATTCGTTCATTGGAAGAGTGTACTGAGTGCTCCTCATGTGCCGGACATGGACATGGCGTGTGTGCTGGAGGCACAGTAGTAAGCAAAACAGACACAGTCTGTGCCGCGTGGAGCTCACAGCCCATGGTGGGGTGGAGGGCAGGGGGGGCAGTAAACCTGGGCAGTTACAGTGGTGATAGGTGTGGGGCACAGTGAATGTGTAACTCGGTACCTAATATGTATATTAATATGTATGCTGTGTATACATATTAATATACACCATTGTTGGGGGGAACACCATTGTATGTATACTGCCTATAAGAGAATATGTAAACTACTTATTTATTTTATTCTATTTATTTTTTAAGATAACCTGACCCAAGTTCTTTCTTGGGTCCACGCCTCTGAACATGTTCACATACATATTCTAGTCTTCTTCACTAGCAACACCCACTCACCCTTCCAGACCCAGCCTAAATGCCACCTTGTTCCTTCCGTGTCATCTCACAACTCCCTTAGAACAAGGGCTATGTTATATTGTATCTGAAATTCTAGAGTTTGGTCCATCATTTCCCATGGAGGCGTCAGACAGAGGTTTGTTTAAGGAATGACTCTGTTTCCATACTTTCCTCAGTGCACACCAGAGACCTCTTGTTTTGGCTCTCAGGAAGGAGTGACCTCTAGTCTGGTCAGCTGTGTGTCCTAATCCTTCATTTTGGGGTATTTATTCTTGCTCTTCTCACACAGGGTTGTGAGGATTAAATGTAGTAATGAAGTAAGAGTTAAGCATGTTCAATAAATGTAAGGCGGTGGAATCATCATAATCAACATTAATTATTCCTACACTGCTGTTTTTCCTTACAATACACGTTCCAGAAATGTAATTACAAAATCTTCTGAAGACGCCAGCATTCTAGGTTTGACCTAGATGTTAATATAATAAACTATTCTCTACCAATTAGTGTGTTGGCCCAGTAGAGGTGCTTGACAAGGCCCCTTTCAAGCTTCTGTAATATCACTTCAACCCCTCGCTCCAATAGTACAGGCTGCTAATGAATTAGGAGTCATATTTGTCGACTGGCAAGGGGCTGCCTAGAGCAGTTCCCCGTGGAGTGAGACCTCACTGTTTCTGTGGGTATAAAGAAACCTCCAGGAGAGCCTGAATGATTCAGAAAATCTGAAGTGGGGAGCCAGCGGCTCAGCAGGAGGCACCCCTCCTTGGCTGACTAGAGCCTGCTGTAAGAAACCTTTTTTGGGGGGATGGGGGCTCTGACAGACTTGTTGGGGAAATTGAAAATCTCCTTTTTAAGAAACAGATAATTTAAAATCCTTTCTGATTCAGAATGTCAGCAAGTAATGATAGGCTGGATTATTCACTGATGGGGTTGGGAGGAGGGGGAAGTCTCAGGGAGCTCTGGGTTCTCTCAGTAGCCCATCTCCCCAGCTCCTTGCCCTTCCTCACGTGTCTTTCTCATGCTTGCTTGGAGTGGATGTTGTTTTTCCCACACAGCCGCCTTTGTTAGTGTCCTCTGCTGTTTATAGGCATCCAGCACCACTGCAGTGCTGCTGGGGGGCTATTGGGTGGCTTCCACAGTGATCTTTGCCCTTGGACCGTGTGCTCTCCAGCCTGGGAAGTATGCAGACCAGTGGTCACGTACTGCTTTCTAATGCTGGGAGGTCGAGAGACCCTCTGAGCCACCCTTAACTCAGAGGACTCCACAGGCTTACGTAAGCTAACCCGCGTCATGAGTCAGGCATCTGAACTCAACAAAGAATGCTCTTAGGAGAAACAAATGGTCTACCTGGCATTTATTATTTGTACATTTCTTTTAGCTGGCAGTCCTCTTATTTCGTCAAGGGTAATAATGCAAGAGTGTACAATGCAAAACTCAAGGAAAAGTAATTGTATTTTGTTTGACTGTAATACCAGATTTTTTACTCTGCTCAAAATTTGTGAAATTGTTAATCCCACTTTATGAACCAGGATACTTGAATAAATCAAGTATCCATTGTTTATGCCAGATGCAAGAGTTTGCTTCTCATGCCATGGTTAGATTATCACTTGCTTGATAGATAAATAATTTTTAAAAACTCTTATATCCTAATGGGGCATTAGGCCCCGAAAAGGATATAGAAAGTATAAGACCCTCTCTCAGAAACTAGTGGTATGATTAAATGGATAAGATTATGCATGTGAAACAGAATACTTGATATTTTGAGTAGTAATCAAGTGTAATAGTGTATGATTGATTTCAGCTTTAAGTGCCATGTGTGCAGGAAGAGAGATAAAAAATAGATATTATTTAGTAAAATCCACTACTACAGAAGAAATAAATATTAGTAATATTTTCTATTCTCCTGTCAAGAAGAACATCTTGAATCACTGATTTAATCACTGACAGAGAGCCTGGGTTTTATTTGGTACCTTACAGTTTTTAGGTCATTTGACATATGAACTTACCTTTTTGAAGAAAAAAATCTTTAGTTTTTATACATAGTTGTTGAAATTTTCAGAGTCCTTTTCTTGAAAAATTAAGACATCAAGTCAACAAGTATTTTTTGAGCACTGACCTTGGACCAGTGCATGTACATTTTTTCATTTTTAAACAACAGCAGAGTATAACCCTAGAATAATGCCTCTTAAGATGACTTTGATAAGTACAAGATGGTGAGTTGAGCTTTTAGCCAAGAACCTTTGTTTTCCCTTGCTGAATATATTTCTCTTTTCTTGTGTGGTAGAACTTGAGTTAGAAATGTTCAGACTGTTTCTGTCCAAGCTGCATTCTCACTATTGTCAGGATTTGTTTAGTGATTTATAATTAATTAGAAAAAAATTCGCAAATCTTGTGAGGCTCTGTAATGGGAAACACTACATAGTACGAGGTGCTGGTGGTGGTTTGGGCCTCATCTCATATATCTGGATACATCTTTCACGATTTTATGCCTATCTCTGCAAAACAGAGATTCTTCCCTCTTAATGGAATTTGAAGAAAAGTCATTTATCTTGAATGAAATTGGTTTCTTCTGTTTACTGTTGGGAGATTTAGTTTTCAACCAGGATGTCTGATCTATTTTATGTGCCTGCCAAAAAATCCCAAAATACTGGCCGCCTGAGTTCTGGCTAATGTTTCCAGGCTCTCTGTTTTGAAAACATTCCGTTTCTACCCTGTGTTACAGATGCTCTTGCATACAGTGAAATCCTGTGATAAATATTTTTCAGTGAACATAAAGTATTTGAAAAATAAACGAATGACAGTGTTATCATTAGTCATACATTGACTGAGCGCCACCAGTGTATTCATCATGTACAGAACACAGTCCAAGACACAATCCCTATTTAGTGGTTTTATAGTCTAATCTGTGAAATGGTGATGTCAAAAAAAAAAACCAAACTAAAAACAAGGAGCCATCAGTTGGGCAAATTGTTTGCAATTAATTGCTTGATGAATAACCTGCTCTGGGTAATTAATAGGAAAATATACATGGTTCATACTGGGCTGCTAGTTTCAGATATATAAGCAGTAAGTGTGTATTCAAAATAATTCACAGTAAATAAAATAATTCTTTTTAATAATCCTAGGTTGGTTCTTACCTGTATTTTAACCCACTCAAGAAAAAAGTGAGCACAGGTAGGAGGTATCTACCATTCTTTATAGTAATATTATTTAGGTCTTAAACTCAGTCAAGAGCAAATTATACTGTTTGAAAAATGATTGCTTTTCAGAGACTGATTATCCTTGCTTTTATTTATCGTTGCTTGATCATTTTAAGGTACTTCAAAATACTTAATATCCATTTTGACTTCTTTTGTATTAGAAATAAAGTATTTATTGTGCATTAGATAAAATGACAATGTATTAAGTTTGGGTCTACAAATGCAAATATCTATTTAAATTCAGTATTCAGATTGGAGTTTTGTGGGAAAAATATTTGACAAAGTTTGTATTTCATTTAAGTGTTCTTTTGACTCACATAGCTGAAACGAGATATAGTGAGTATAGATATAAAAATTTATGTATTTGAATAGGACTTCCCCCACCTATTTGCAGGTGCAGTTTTTTGATAGTTTTCTTTCAAGTTTGACTGTGCAGTCCACTTGATTTCATTATAGTAGAAGCTTTTGTATTTGATGTGATTAAGAATTGGTTGGTTAACCCAAAAAGCTGGTTAAAAGTAGGGAATAAAAAATTATATCTGTATATATATATATATATATATATATATATATATATATATATGGCAACATTTTATTAATATTTTATCTTATAAAATATGTATCATGTGTATATATTTGCCAGTTGTTTGGTGGAGGCCCCAGCCTTTTCTTTGAGCATAGGTTGGAGTTTCCCATCTTTTTCCTCTACAACTTTCAATCTCAGTTTCCTTAGATGCACTTGTGAAGCAATTCTTCTAGTTGTAATTTCCTCCAAGTCTTGTAATAATTTTTTTCACTGTTAGTCAGATCTGTCCAAAAACATTCAACAAAGTGTCCATAGAGAGTACAACTCTCTCTGTACACATAGTTTATTGGGTGTTGGATAACAGTGTTTAATTAAGGTACTTAATTATAGTAACAGGCATAACTGATATAAACAGATTTGAAAACAAACACAATTAAGCACAGAACTCAACAGGTGGAAGCAGAAGTGCAGGGGAGTCCTAGACAATAGCTTATTAGCCACCAGTGTTGAGCATTTTGTGGGGAAATCAAGAGCTCTGGGCTGGTGAAGCTGTGACATGGTGGTCAGTGAGGAGAGCTTTCTTTCTTTCTTTTTTTTTTTTTAAATTTGAGGCTCTTGCTAACTTGGCTCTCCATCTAAAGGACCTCCTTTTTACCCTGTCCCCACATGAATCCTTGCTCAAGTCTATGTATTTTCATCATTATAGCTGCCACCTCTCCCCTTTCCCCCCAAGTCTGCTGCCCTTAGCCCCTGCTGTTTGTTTCTACCTGAAATCCCTCCCATCCTCCATTTGAAATTTTGCATCAAAATTCACCCCCTTATAGAAGCCCTATGGATTGACTCTACCCAACTTTTATACTTCTGTTGATAATTTATGTACTATCTGTATAGCTTTAATGAAATAAAACTTCAAACAGTTGAATTTTAGTATTAAATATAGTGTCCTTTATGTATAGTAAGTGCTCAAATATTTCTTTAGCCATATGAACCTATAAAAGAAAATAGGACAGTTCTTTCCCTGCACCCCACCCCCAGTTTTATTGAGTTATAATTGACCTGTGACAGTTTTTGAGATGTTTAATTTTCAAGTGTTCACCGTACCTTTCTTTTAAAGGAGGTAGAGGAACTGGCCTTTTAGAATGTGACTTGCCAACTTTCCACAGAATATATTATTGAAGAAAGCAAGAAAGCCATGTGTCTGTGGGATTGTGTTGTCTGAAATATGTTCTTGAATTGTATATGTATGCTTTTTCCACCTGCGATTTGTAAACTCTGCAAAGGCATGGGTCGTAAGTTCTCATTCTTTGAATCTTCTGTGGCACAGTGGATAGAGTCTGTGCCCTTGCACAGTTGAAGTAAGTAGCAGGTACTGAAAAAAATGTTGATTGGCCAAAATGTCTACATCAAATACAGTGATAACTCACAGATGCTAACGTCTTCTGAGCAGTTCCCACATGCTGTAGCACATAGCACTTTATATATATGATCTCATATAAGTCACACAACTATTGTTATTCCCATTTTACAGATGTAGAAACTAAGCGAGGAGTCAAATACTTGGCTATGGTCACACAACTAGAAAGTGGTAGAGCTGGAACTCAAACCCAGAGAATCTGATTCCAGATTCTAGGCCCTCAATTCCTTTGCTACAGTGTGTGTCACCAGCCTTTCAGAAACTTTCTATAAGAAGTTCTGAAAATTTGATGAAATATGAATATTTTCTTCAAAAAACCAATTGGAAAAATAAGAACTAATCCTTAGGTGAAGCCAATTTATGCTCAGTAGGAAGCCTTGGGAAGGCCTTGTTAGAAAATGAGAGAATGGGAGACCAAGCATGGTACTCTCTGCTACCCAATGAGAAAAATATCTACTTAACAGTGAACTCTTTCATTTTATACATGTAACACCTGAATGGGGATGGTAGAGTTATCAAGCTCTCACATCTTCTTGCTGGGCGACATTGGGGAGCTCTTTTGTTTTAGGATAGCTGTCCATCTGTTCTCCTCCAGGAACTCCTGGGTCTGTGCCACTGCCACTTGGCTGCTGGCTTCAAGAGAGCCTAAATCAGTGAGTTGCTCACACCAGGCAGAACAAACAGGCTCTTCTCCTTAAAGTGTCTGTAATTATATGACCGTAATTAGAAATAAAACCTTCTTTAGATAATTTGCAGCTCACCAGGAAAGACTTTCTGCTTACACACTATTTTATCCTCTATTGTTTCGTATGCTGATCGGGAAACAGGTTACTTGGCCTAACAATAGACCATTGAATTGAGTGGAGAGAGCCAGATTCCCCATACTGCCTAATTTTGCTGTGTGGCCTTGGGGTCATCAGGTGCTCTTTCCCAGCTTTTGGTTAGTAGTGTTAACATGATGCGGCTAATGTATACAGGAAGTGTTGCATGTGACAACCTGAATTCCTGCTGTTAGTCCCCTGGAAAAAGAGATAACCTAGAAATAAATAACTCATGAGCAGAGACACTAGTTTTGGTGTTTGTGGTCAGGGTTCAAGATTGTTGTCATTATTGTAAATGATAACATTGTTTAGGTGGTTCTACAGTGTTCAAAAAAATGTAGGTCACTGTTGATTTTTGTCTGATGGTTTGAGTTAGAGTAGATGCTGATTAATTCATAAGCCCCAACTGCAAGGTAGATGTTCAGTATTGATTAGACCTATGTCCCTGGTTGTATGTTGTTAAAAAGGACTCAGTTGTGAAATACTCCTAAAGCTAAATCAATAAGCTACAAAAGTTGTTTTTCTCCCATAAATATTTGTATTTTATCCCTTTAACTAAATGAGAAGGACCATGAGGAATTTCTGTGATCTGGACTGTTAAGAAAACCAACTGTACCTTTGGAACAGCATGCTCGTATGTTAACCATTCCAGGTGAATATAAATTATTCACATGTACATCTTAGCTGAGGATGACTCTGGCCCAATGGAGGAGATAACATAACAGTTTTCTCTGGAAAATTATCATCTTTTTTTCTGGTGACATGGGTAGAGAACTTGGCTCAGAGCACACCCAAATACTGATAAAAATTTCAAGGGCTTTGAGACATAGGTCCTCACAGTGTAAGGGTTTAAAAATGTCTACAATTTCCGTGATGCTCATGGCCAGTAATTGCTAAGCAATTAGCTGTATTGGCAGAGTCACTAGGAAGTTTTCTGCCTTGGCAACTTTTTCTGAAGACTTTATTAAATTTAGAGCAATTTCTGGCTGACTTTTCTTCCTCAACATACAGACTTGTCCAGAATAGCACATCTTTATGAAATCATCATGAAATCCACTGAACTCAGTAGCTTCTAGGCCTGTCATTCTCCTCTCCTTGCCTCCTCTTCCAAGTTCCTAGAATGGGCTGTTACCTCCTGCCAGGTGGACTTCCTGACCATGCCAACCCCTTCCTTAAATCTTTACAGGGGCTTCTCATTTCCTTTTGCATCTCCTCTGGCTGTTCGCCCCATGCATCAAAGCCAGCCTCCAGCAGGCTCTGGTTTATCTCATTTCCCTCATCTGCTGCTCAGGTCCCAGCCTTCTCTCTCTCCATTCGGCTCCGTTCCTCTAGGTAGCACCTTCCTTGTGAACTCATTACATTAGTCTTCTGAGCTGTCTCCCAAGCACTGTCATTTTCTTAGATTCTCTTCTCAACAAACTGTGCTTTTTTCTTCTGTTCTAAATAACTCCTGAAAGCCAATCTTCTGTAAAAGTCATTTTGAATTAAGTAGAGAATTGCTGATGGTCTCCTCTTCATCCACTCTGACAATAAAAAACCTCCTGTGGCTTCTTCCTCTAATATCTACACCCGTTATAAACTCACCTCTGCTTCCTAATTCCAAAATGACCCTTGCCCTTGACTTATGTGTGTATCCCATTCCTGCTCTGGTTACTGTTCCTAATTTAGAGGCTTACACAGGGGTGAAGAAAGCAGGTTCTGAGGTCAGCTGCCTGACTTGGAATCTGATCTCTGCCAGTGGCAGCTGTGCTCCTTTGGGCCCATTATTTAACCTTTCTGTGCCGCAGTTTCCTCCTTAATAAGACTGGAACAATAAGAACACCTCGCTGAGATTGTTGAAATTATTTAAGCACCTCATACAGTATCTGGCACATGGTCACATGCAATAAATATTAGCTGTTATTATTATTATTTTTAACTGGGGGAGAGAATGAAGAACACACCCCTATTTAATATGCCCATATCTATATCTACACACATATACACATACATACACACATGTACGTACATGTATACATATGTGCGCACACATCTACATTCACATACGTAGTTACATAGTTTTGGGGAAACATTCAGAATATCATTTCTTTTTTAGAAAGTGCAAAATACTTATTTTTAAACGAAAAACACATAAAAAACAAAATCTTGGCTGGCTAGGCAAGGGTTTCAACAGAGGTGGGGAAGTACACTGTACCATTTGTTTCTGCACATCTACTAAAGGTCTGGCATTAGTGGTTTGGTCTTTGTTTAAAAGCACCAGAGCCTCAGATGCATGTATGGGTACTTGGCTTGCTTTTGAGTGACCATGATTAGGGTGTCAGGTTTTCCTTAGGGAAGTTTCAAAAGCAGGAGCTAGTCCACCCAACCTTAAGTAAATGAAGGAGAAATTAATTTTTTAAAAAAAGATAGTGTGAAGGAGAGCATTCTTTTTAAAAATGACTGTAGAAGGGAACTATTCAGATAAGTCTGTTATGAGTTTATGCATCCCCCTTTAAAGTCTGATGTTCTTCAGTACAGCCATTATTTAATAAGAGGATAATTAATTGCTTTTGTTTTCCTAGTTTTGTTGCTTATAAATATTCTGTTAAGGAATTTTATAAACGTACTGAAGGTAATCCTGGGCTGATGGGTATATTTTCTAAATAAAATACTTACCAGGCTTATGTTCATTATTTATATTTGAAAATGTTGACTGTAGATATCATTGGATTGCTTTCAAATTAATCACTTATTCCTGATTTACCAGGGTTATATCAGTGAAACATTTATGTAGAAAACAGAAATAATTTTAGATATGAAAATTGAATCTCTTAAAAATTATAATAAATGATTTAATATACCAGTGTTTTTGTGTAATATTGAAGGACTCAGAAGTATGCAGTGTGCATATGACTTTATTTTATATATGTGTGTGTGTGTGTGTGTGTGTGTGCATTGCTATTTATCATATCTTAGAGGTTGCTACTCTTGTAGATATAAAAATTACTTGGATTTCCCTATTTTCATTTATTTATGTAATTTTACAGCTTACATCATTTTTGGTTGTTTTATTAATGCCAGTTTTATAAAATAAAATAATTAGAGAACTTATGAGGAAGGGTGGCATGAAAGAGGTGACCAGAGTTACACTGTTTCATATTTGTAACTTTCGTTTCTTTTCAAATGTAGATTTATTCCTGGTGATACAAATTGCTGTTTTCCTTGGCAGGCATTAGAAGCAAGTCTATGTGAAATTATGTAATGTCTGAAAAGTTATATTCATGATTAATTGGCCTCTCCTAGAATGGTATTTGTGTGTGTGGAATAAGGCGATCATGCTTTTCTATTTGGCAGTGAGTTAAAGTGCCCCTGCTCAGATCAGGTTACTCTACAGGGCTTTTTGACTGAGAACTGTATATTTAGCTTGATCTCTTTTTAGGAAGCGTAAAATGTAGCTTCGAAGCCAAATATGCTGGAATTCATATTGTAACCAGTGTTAGTCTTTGGATAACTTCTAAAGCAAGCCATTCCACTCTGTCACACCTTAGTTAACAAATAAAGCCAGAAGATTTAAAACAACAACATTATCATCTCTGGGGCCTCTGAACTCACAGCTACTCTTGATTATCCAAAGTAGATTGTCTGTAGTGTCAAATAATAGGTTTAAATTCTTCCTGACCTTGACCCAGACTGATCAGTTACAATGATCTATTTATTTATCCAAGCTGGACTTTACAGGAGCTAGAAAATAAGGCCTTTAAACAATTGCCCCTTCCCACGTGTCAACTTGAGAAATGATGACATTCATTACTAACAACACAGTGATCGTGAACTTGATAACCAGAGAGGTACTGCAGTGGTCCTGGAGCCTAACTGTTTGGGGAAAGTTAACTTCTGTTTTCTCATGTGTAGTGTGGAGATAATAGTACCTACCTTCTGGCATTTTAATGATTGATTAAGTGCTAACCTGAATATCTGTTCTTAGTGCTTTTCAAATATTTGCTGCTGCTAATTACTGTTACTCCTGCTGCTGCTGCTACTACAACTGCTACCACACCAACTACTGCATTACTGTGACTAATAAAATAGTTCCTCCGGCAGGGCATTAACTCCAGGGTTCTGCTCTTTAGTGAATCCTTATATTGAAATGGTAAAACACATCCCAGAGTTGAATATGAGTAATTTGGGGGTTAATTTTTTTTTTTTTTTTGCGGTACGCGGGCCTCTCACTGTTGTGGCCTCTCCCGCTGCGGAGCACAGGCTCCGGACGCGCAGGCTCAGCGGCCATGGCCCACGGGCCCAGCCGCTCCGCGGCATGTGGGATCTTCCCGGACCGGGGCACGAACCCGCGTACCCTGCATCGGCAGGCGGACTCTCAACCACTGCGCCACCAGGGAAGCCCTGGGGGTTACTTTTTTAAAGTATCTATATTCTTATTGCTCAAAGGTGTGGACCACAGATCAGCATTAGTATCATGGGGGAGCTTCTTAGAAATGCAGAATCTCTGGCCCCATTCCAGCATTACTGAACCAGAACCTGCATTTTAACAAGATCTCCAGGTGTTTTGTTTGTATATTAAAGTTTGAGAAGTATTTATCTCTATCATTTCCTGGCCCCTCCCCTATACTCAAAATCATCTGAATAACTTAGAGATGACTACCAGCAGTGGACCACCAAGCAGTATCACGTGAGTGAGCCAGGCCCTCAAAACAGACAGGTAGTTAATTAGAAAGAAGGGAAGATAAAAGGAAGGAGGGAGGAAGAAAAACCATGCCTGACAGTACTGTTACTGTAATTCTATAGGTGGGTCTGTGCTCACTGATTTCAGATTGTTCTTTGTTGTAACACAGACTGTGGAAAGAAGTACTGAAATTTTATGGGCTGCTAGCAAATTTCTGTGGCTCTGTAAGTTCCAGTGATCTGTCAAACTTACCTTGCAAAGTTTCCTTTTAACTCGGTCTCAAAAATTAGTATGCACCCCTTATTTTCTTAAACACACACGTACATAGTGCAGTCCTCTTATAATCATGCTTCATTTAGCTTTTTGATGCGAAGATGATGTTCTTAATGTGCTGATCCTAAAAGATCAGTGGATAGGAGAGTAGAGTTTCATTTACTTTCCTCACTGTCCCTTGGCTAGTGCTTCCACTTTGTTTGGTTTGTTTACTCCAGTGAAGAGATTGTGAGGATGTATAAGAGCACTGGTCTTTGATTAACCTTGAACTATGGATGGTTGTGGAGGCACAGCTTTATTTGTATTATCACATACTAGGGGATAAAGAAAATTACTAGTTTTTTTACTTAAAATATGACCTTTGAATCCAGTTTTTAAAAGTTAATTTGAAAAACAAATTTAAGTTAAAATATGGTATGGTTTTCAACTGTTAAATTGGCAAGGAAAAAATTTGATAAAACATGTTAGGAGTATAGAGTGACACAACCTCATGCAGTTAAAAATTCCTATGTTCTGTGACCCAGCAGTCTCACAGCTAGGCATTTATTTTGCAGGTGTATTTGCACATGCAAATGCACATGTGTACATTTCCGTAGAAGCAAAAGAATGGTATTAATCTCAATATCTATTAGAATAAAACTGGTTTAGTACACCTCAACTTTTAATTTTTTTTGAGATGGAAGTGTCTCAGTGAACCTTTTGAAAGGGAATTTGCGTGTCCAGGGATTAACTATAGGAGGGAAACCTATTTTCCATTCTGTATATCTTTGTGCTATTTGAATTAAAACACACACACGTAACTTTAAAAATCAAAAAAATTGCCCTCGTATTGAAGAAATTTAAGCCATGTTTTAGATGCATGTGTATATTTCCCCCTACCTTTAAAGCATGTTCATGTGACATAAACTTACTATGTCTCTGGGGCCCTCAGACCCACAGTTTTTAGGAGTAGGCAACAAATTCTCAGTAGCCTCTCAGCTCTGTATTTACTCTTGTGCTTCTCAGACTCTTCTGAGCATAAACTGCCTGATGTCCTAATCATTCAGAGCTGTGATTCTCAACCTGGGGTACCACCAGAATCTCCTCAAAGCTTTTTAAAAAATCAAGATGCCTAAGTCAGCTGCAGACCTATTTAATCAAAATCCATGCATGTTGCTTAGGCGTGTACATCCTAATGTTCATACCTGTTTAAGAACCACTGTCTAGAGAGCAGTTCTCGGTAGGGTTCCTCTTCCACTAAGGCACCAGCTGTTACCTCCTCCCTGCTCCAGCCTCCCAGGAGTTGATGCACCAGAGTAGAATGCGTGGACCCTCTGCTCTACAGCCAAAGAAAAGGGAATGGCATTTTGAATAACCACATGGCTCTAGCTGTTGTATTAGAATAAAAATGATAATGATAGTGATAGTAACAAATCAGGTTTCCACATAAGAATCAACATTTTTCCTCATATAAAGAACATCGAAAGTAAATAGGGGAAATCAAAAGCTGATTCTTTGAAAACATCAATAAAATTCAGAAATCTCTAGGTAGGCCAATGAAAAAATAAAGGGAAAACACAAATTACCAGTGATAGGCATGGGAGCGAGGATATCACTGAAGACATAAAAAGAATAATAAAGGAATATTATGGGCAATTTTATGCCAATAAATTGGGCAGTTTAGATGAAATGGGAAAATTCCTTGAATGCCCAGATCACCACAGCTGACACATACATTCAAAATAGAAATTCTGAATAGCTCTATATCTACTGAAGAAATTGAGTTCAAAATTTAAAACTGTGGTACAAAGAAAACTCTAGGCTCAGACAACACACAACTTTAATGGTGAAGTCTCAAACATTTAACAAATACAACTGTTAGATAAATTCTTTCAGAAAGAAGGAGGTAACACAATTGTATTTTCTATAGTAGCAGCGAACATTCAGAAATTGAATACCATTTACAATAGCATCAAACAGTATGAAATATATAGGGATGAATTTAGCAAAATATGTACCCTGAAAACTATAACTGTTACTGAAAGAAAGTAAAGAAGACCTAAGTAAATGGAGAAATGTACGTTTCATGGGTTGGAAGACTCAATAATGTTACCAAGTCAACACTCCCCAAACTGATCTATACAGTCAATACAGTCACAATAAAGATCCCAGCAGGCTTTGTTCTAGAAATTGACAAACTGATTAAAAAATTGATATGGTAATACAAAGGATCTAGAATAGCTAAAACAAATTTTGAGAAGGAAGACCAAAGTTGAAGGACTAATTCAATGGGAAGAAGAAAATCTCAGCTAATTGTCCTGGAATAACTGGATATGCATATGGAAAAAAAGTGAATCTTGACCCTTACCTCATTCCGTACATAAAAATTAACTAAAAATGCATCATGAACTTAATTTATAAACTAAAACCAGGAAACTAAAAGAAAATATAGGATAAAGCCTTTGCAACTTTGGAATACACAAAGATTTCTTAGATTGGACATAAAAAGTAGAAAAATAAGTAAATGGGACCTCATAAAAATTAAAAACTGGTGTTTCTCAAAAGAAATTATTAGGAAAATAATACAAGCCACAGAATGAGAGAAAATATTCACAGTACATATATATATATATATTTAATACATTTATTTATTTTTGGCTGTGTTGGGTCTTTGTTGCTGCACACGGGCTTCCTCTAGTTGCAGCTAACGGGGGCTACTCTTCTTTGTGGTGCAGGCTTCTCACTGCGGTGGCTTCTCTCATTGTGGAGCATGGGCTCTAGGCGCGCGGGCTTCAGTAGTTGTGGCACACAGGCTCAGCAGTTGTGGCTCCTGAGCTCTAGAGCGCAGGCTCAGCAGTTGTGGCATGCGGGCTTAGTTGCTCTGTGGCTCGTGGGATCCTCCCAGACCAGGGATCAAACCTGTGTCCCCTTCAATGGCAGGCGAATTCTTAACCATTGTGCCACCAGGGAAGTCCCCACTCTGACAGTTTCTTATAAAGTTAAACATATACTTAACATATGACCCAGCAATTCCACTCCTAGGTATTTACCAAAGAGAAATGAAAACATGTATACAAAAAGACTTTAACACAAATATTCGTATTAGCTTTATTCATACAGCTGAAAACTGTAAATAGCACAGATGTCCATCAGCAGGTGCATGGATAAATGAATTTAGGTATATTGATATAATGAGATACTATGTAGCATTAAAAAGAGTAAACTGGGCTTCCCTCGTGGCGCAGTGGTTGGGAGTCCACCTGCCGATGCAGGGGACGTGGGTTCGTGCCCCGGACCGGGAGGATCCCGCATGCCGCGGAGCGGCTGGGCCCGTGGGCCATGGCCGCTGATCCTGCGCGTCCGGAGCCTGTGCTCCGCGACGGGGGAGGCCGCAGCGGTGAGAGGCCCGCGTACCGAAAAAAAAAAAAGAATAAACTGTTCATACATGCAACACCATGGATGAATCTCACAAACATGCTAAGCATAAGGAAGTCACAAAAGAGTACATACTGTGTGATTTCATATGTGAAATTCTAGAGCAGGCAAAATAATCTGTAATGATAGAAAGCCGATCAATAGTTGCCCGGTCTGCAAAGGAAATGGAACTGCAAAAGGGCTTGAGGGAAATTTTTGAGGGTTCTGTTTCTTAATTGTTGTGATAATTATGCGGATATGTATATTTGTCCAAACTTTAAAAGGGTACATATTATTATTGTAAATTGCACCTCAGTAAAGTTTTTTTTTTTTAAGTAAGATTTAAGAAGAAGAAAAACAAATGAGGGTTTATATTCATGTGGGGTATTGGTTGTTCTTTTAACTTACTTTTTTTGTAATGCTTTTATCCGATTTTGATATCAGAATTATGCTGGCCTCATAAAATGAGCAGAGAAATATTTCTTCTTTTGTTTTTTGAAGTTGATCATTTAAGATTGGTATCGAAAAAAAAAATTGGTATCATAGTCTTCTTAATCTTTGAAAGAATTCACCAGCAAAGCTGAGGTTTGTTGTGTGGAGGTTTTAAGTTATGAATCATTTTCTTTAATGGATTTAAAGTTATTCACATTTTCTATTTCTTCTGGTGTTAGTTTTGTTGGTTTAGTCTATCAGCGAAGTCCATTTTACTAAGTTGTCTAATTTATTGGCATAAAGCTGTTCATAATATTTCCCATCATTTTAATGTCTTCAAGATTTGTAGTAGTATCCCCTGCTTACTTCCTGGTATTGCTAATTAGCATTTTTCCTAATTATTCAAACTAGAGGTTTCTAATAATAAAATTAACCATCTACCTACCTTATGACCCTGCATTTCCACTCCTAGGTATTTACTCAAAAGAGATGAAAACACCTATCCACAAAAATACTTAAACAAGAATGTTCAGAACAGTTTTATTCATTTTAGCTCTAAACTGAAGAAGACTTAAATGTTGATCAACTATAGAGAAAATAAATAAATTTTTGTATACTTTACAATAAAATACTACTCAGTAATAAAAAGAAATGAATTGCTGATATATGCGACAGTATGAATGAATATGGTAATACGGTGAGTAAAAGAAACCCTACACAAAAGAACTCAGTGTCTGCTTCCATTCATATGAAGTTTTAGAACAGGCCAATCCAAACTGTGGAGGTAGAAATCAAGGATAGTGGTTGAGGGGGCTTCCCTGGTTGCGCAGTGGTTAAGAATCTGCCTGCCAATGCAGGGAACACGGGTTCGTGCCCTGGTCCGGGAGGATCCCACATGCCGCGGAGCGGCTAGGCCCATGAGCCATGGCCGCTGAGCCTGCGCGTCTGGAGCCTGTGCTCCGCGACGGGAGAGGCCAAAACAGTGAGAGGCCCGCGTACCGCAAAAAAAAAAAAAGAATAGTGGTTGCTTGGGAAGGAGAGTGGGAAGGGGTTGACTGGGAAGGAACAGGAGAGAACTTTCTGGGGTTATGGAGTGCTCTATATCTTGATAGCAATATGGGTTACATGAGTGAAGGGGTGTTTTCAGAACTCTCTGAACTGTATCATTGTATATAAAAATATATCTAAACTTAGTTGTACAATGTTGCGAATATACTTTACATTGAACCATACATTTAAAAACAGTTAAAATGGTACATTTTATGTTATGTGTATCTTACAGTTTAAAAAATGTAAGTGGGTGAATGTGATATGAAGGTTCTAAATGGACAAACATTTAAAGTGTTTATTTTTCCTCATATAATGTGCTGTTTTATTATTTCTTTATTTACCATTTATATACTAAAATAAGAATGTAATTTAGAAAATGATGAGAAAGAACCATGTATGAGAAATAATGTTACATTTATATATTAAACAAATATTTGTCAAATAGCTACAGTGTGTATAGTTCTTGTTAAGATAAAGCAAACAAGGATCTCCTTCAAAGAGCTCATAGTGTACTAAGCTTTGACTTAAAATATGCAAAAAAAATTTGATTTCACAAAAATAAAGAGCTTTCTTCAACCTACTGTATACCCTTTAGTAGGTTTCTGTAGACTCTTGAAGTTCTAGGGAATCGAGCTTAAAAATCCTTGCCCTGGGGTAAAGCCTGTCACTCTGGTGTTTCTCTTCCTGGCCTTGCTGTAGTTTGCATTGACAGGGGAGGGGTTTATGTTTTGTGCCCTCCATACATAGCCTGCAGTGATGCTAAAGGACCAGAGAGCAGACTTTCACTGATAATATACCTGTAAGTGCTGGGTTGGTGCCTGGCCTAAAGTATTAGTGGATCTAGAATCTCCACCACAAAGAGGTTTAGGGCAGAGTCCAAAAAACAAGGTCAGAGCTCTTGACATTCAGGTAGTAATTACCATCCTCCTTTCCTACTTCTTAGGACTACTGTAATTGAAAGGGTCAAAGGTACTCTGAAAGTGAAGAAAACAAAAGCAGAAAAGCCAGGGGCATGGAAATTCTACCCACCAGTGGGTTTAATGTGCCCACCGGGCAATCGCAAATTAAGTGTGATAATGGAATCACACTACTTTTATTGGTTCTGTGAGGACAAGCGCTTGGAGTACCAGTTGTATTCTATTGGCATACTTGGGTGCTGAGTAAATATTAGTAACTTGTTGAATAGTGCCTAGCATCTCAACTGCCATGTAAGTCTCTGTGAAGACAGGACATTGTTGGAGGGAATGGTGGTGGTGATGGTAATCTTATTGAGGAAGTGACTACCATGTGACTTTTCTAGCTTGTTAATATCCATCTACCTATGCCTCATCTTTTCATTCTACTTCCCTGTTTGTATCTAATTACAATCAATTCAGTTGCCTGTGTCTCTGAGCAGTTAATTCAGGTTTCTCTTGGTTGAACTGGTAATGAGAATGTTTATGTTCACATCATGCCTAGGTGGAGTTGTATGTAGGCACCATCTAGATTAAAACGGATGCCTTTGGGCAACTGAGCAAGCCGCTGTATGATTCCAACTAATATATGACACTCTGGAAAGAGCAAAACTATGGATACAGTAAAAAAAGATTAGCGGTTAACAGGGATTAGAGGAGGGAGGGAGAGACGAATAGGCAGAGTGCAAGGATTTTGGGGGGCAGTAAAATACTCTGTATGATACTACAGTGGTAGATACATGTCATCATAAATTTGTCCAAACCCATAGAATGTACAACACAAAGAGGGAACCCTGATGTAATCTTTGGGTGGACTTTGGGTGATAATGATGTGTCAGTATAGGGTCATCAGTTGTAACAAATGTATGAGTCTGGTGGGGGAATGTTGTTAATGAGGGAGGCTGTGCACCTGTGGGGGCGGGGGGCATGTGGGAAATTTCTGTACCTTCCTCTCAGTTTTCCTGTGAACTTAAAATTGCTCTTAAAAAAGAAGTCTAGGGCTTCCCTGGTGGCGCAGTGGTTGAGAGTCCGCCTGCCGTTGCAGGGGACATGGGTTCGTGCCCTGCTCTGGGAAGATCCCACATGCCGCGGAGCGGCTGGGCCCGTGAGCCGCTGAGCCTGCGCGTCCGGAGCCTGTGCTCCACAATGGGAGAGGCCACAATAGTGAGAGGCGCGCGTACCACAAAAAAAATTAAAAAAAAAAGAAACTATTAAAGATTTGTGATACTTGAATATGAATTGATTTTAAAATTCCATTTTTCAAAATCTAGGGTAGGGTTTCTATTATATTGCTAATATTATTACATACTTGCTGAAGAGAATAGTTTGTAAATCCTAAGCTGACTTCCTATAACCATGTGTTGAATTTCCAGCGGTGTTGAATCAGACTTTGATCCCCCTTAAGAAGATAAATGCAATACCTGCAGTTTCTAATGGTAGGGGTGTAGGAGAGACTTTCAGACGAAATCTTCAAAGCCAAGTCTCTGCCCAGATAAGAAATTAAAGACCCTGGGGAAGGCAGTTGTTTCATTGTCCTACCTTCTCCCCCCTCCCACCAACTTGTAGGCCTCATTTATTTACCCCCCCCCAAAAAAAGAACAAATGAGATGCTATTGTTAAATGCAGTGTGCAGGATTAGATTTGTTTCCTTCCAATAGAATCCCTTTCCTTAATCAGCACTCTTATAAATGGCACACCTGCCTAATTAGAACAAGTTCTAGACAACAGGATACAGTGTGAGCATTTCAGTTAGCTCCACACATTTGATAACTATTGTGACTGATGTTCTTAGAAAGTCTTCCCTTCTCTCCTCCTCTTATTCCTCTGTGGCTAAGCTTTTTATAATTTTATACTTCTGAATCAGCCTTTGATTGTGGGAATTTATCCATATGTGGTCATTGATATTGGTTTTGTTTCTAAGTGATTCCTTAAATGAAAAAAGAAGTGATGTATTTATGGATATGTGTAGGGATGCTTTTAAATATTTTTATTAGATTTAATTTACTCGTTATCACTCTTAAAATACAGAAAACTCCCTTGACTGTGACAAGGAGGTAAAATACAGCAGTCACATTCAAGATCTCCATACATTAGCAATAATAAATCCTTTTGCCCTGAGTAATAACAGAAACTCAATTTAGAGCCAGTGGGGATGATATAGTGCCCCCTCACAGAACCAATCACCCACAGAGAAGTATAATGAGCAGGGGAGGTGATACAATAAAACCTATATGGCCAGAGGAAAATTATGGTAAAATTGTTGCCTATGAAAAGTCTTGTAATAAGTATATCTCCAATTATCTTCCAGAAGAAATTATTTAGGCATCTATTCAGGTCAAGATTCATGACAGAAGTGCAAGAATTGCCTTAGAATAAAGCAAAAGGGTACATGAGTGTAGAGAAAATGGCAGTGGACATGCTGTGAACAGAGTTCTGTTGTGCCTGAAGGATCTGAAGTAGCCCCGGGACTGCTGTGAGGGCGTGCTGCTCACCAAACCTTGCAGAGGGATGACTGCACTAACCACTGTTACAGCACATGCTGACGGGGACAAGATAATGCTCTTAAAATACAAAATGGTTTAGATTATCACAGGAATATACTCTACTTTTAGAGTTAGTATATTTCCCAAGACCACAGCTTAAGCAGATTGCTGTAAAGGAAAATCCTGAGTGTGCATGATCCATATCCTAATTAGGAGTGGGCTTCATCTGTTCAGACATATATCAGTTGAATAAGTGGGTTAAGTGGCAAGAAATGAAGTCTAGCTCTTTATTAGATAAATGTCAAGTATAGTGCTGAGGTGGCTAAAAAAAAAAAAAGTATGTTACCTAAAACAACATGAACAGTTTCAACCTCTGTTGTCCCAGTGCTATCTGTTGTACAGTCTGGAAAATAATTCATTACCAATAATAAAACACCAAAGTTTATAAAATATTTGTTAAATAGATTGAACAGATAGATGCTTTTTTATAATTTTGTTACTCTCACTGCAGTGTATTCATCTTTTTTGATTTCTTTTTTTAAATTTTTATTGTGTTATTTCTTGAGAGTTAAAGGGGGCGGTGGTCACAGTTAGGTACTGGCAACTGGGCGTGGCCCCAAAGCTATCTTGCATACAACCTATAGTGGCTATTAGTGAGTGAGCCCCAATAGTTAATACTTGTGGGAGTGGTGAGGCAATTTTCCTCCCAGCTGATTTTAAAATTTTGGCTCTATCTTGTCAGATTAGACCCATGGAAGTACAATTATGTCCAAACATAAGTGCCATTCATTATAAATGGTCAGAGTAGGAAAAAAGCATTCAGATTAGACAGTGATGGGACCCACCTTGCCATGGTTGCTTCATATTGTAGTCATTAAAAATATACATTAAAATAAAGAACAGTAGTCAGTATTTTGGGACCTGTTGAACCGGAGGAGCCAGTTCCAAACCTGAAAGCAGTCTGTTCATTTGTTCATTCATTTATTCCATGAATGTACTTTGAGACTGGAGCTACAACAACTAATCTCTGCTCTCTTAATGTTTAGTAAGTGAAACAAAATAGATGAATGATACATCATATGTCAGATAGTGATGAGTGCTATGCAGAAAAATAAAGCAAGGCATGGAGGATCCAGAGGTGTTGGTGGAGTGCAGTTTTAGAGAGAGTGGTCAGGGATAGCCTTTCTGATAGGTGATAATGTGAATCCAGCTCCAAAGGAAATGAGGGAGCAGCCATGGGAAGCGAAACAGCTCAGAGCTTAGAGTCAGCAGGCTGGGCTCCCTCTGTCTTAATAGCTTTGTGACCGTAGGGAGGCATTTAACTTACCTGTGACACGGAGACAGAAAGAGCCACCAATCCTATTTCACAGGGTTTGTGTTCGGCACAAGTGAGACACTTGAGAAAAGCATTTTGGTAAAGGAAAGTAGTACCTCGACTTCAAATTTCAGTGTGAAACGATAAGAGGGTATAAATTAAAGAGATAAATACAGCAGAGTCTTAAAACAGCCCTTCCATACAGCTTGTTGTGGAGTTATTGAATTGAGTTGTCTGAGCTCAAGTGTAGAGAACATTCTCCAAAGATGAACTGTTTGATACTGGGGTGTACAGGATTTATATTCATCTTTGTTTGCTTTTGTGGTATTATTAGTTTAAGATTTTATATTTGTTTGTGCTTTTCTTCCTTTGACATCTTTTTCTTTTCTTTTCCTTTGAAGCTTTCCTTTTATTAATTTAGTTACAGGCCTCTTGACTCTCAGTTGAGCATTTTCTACGCTGTTCCTGTACTCCCTGATTAATTCATTAAAAACAAAAAACAAAAAAATCCTCTAAGATGAATACTTTTCATGGGGGCTCACAACATCCATCTTTTATAGAGTAATTCTAAACTCCAGAACAAATTATTTGCACTGATGTTTATTAAGGACTTGAAGTTGTTTGTTTGCCCTGTTTGTTTTTATAGCCAGAGTGAATTTTGCAATAATTGTTAACAATGTTTGAATAGAACCTTATAGTTTACAAAGTGCTTCACACACTCACTCACATGGGAACTTTAGCAACCCTGGAGCAAGACAAGGTGGACGCTATTGTGCCCTTTCACAAAAGAGGGAACCCAAGGCTCAGAGAACAGAATTTAAATTCAGGTCTTTCCATGATACAAGTGTGAATATATGAATGAAAAATGCTGAATTGTTTCCAACACTTGGAATTACTAAAATGGTATGTTTTATAAGTAGATTCAGGAAATTTTGTAGATGACTCCAGGAGAAGAATCCTTAAGGGATTATGGAAAGAGAGGGCTGTGTCTCTGATCATTGTGAGTGGAGACCGTGGAGGCAAAACCCCTTTTGGTGTCTTTGTCAGGAAGAGGATGTGAGCCTGGATGCCCATGGCTCTGATCTGTGCATGAACTTCCTCCCTTCCTCCCTCCCTCCCTCCCTCCGTTCCTTTTTTTTCCAGTTTCTCAGACTAACAAGACTAACAAGCATGTTTTTTTCCTTCAGGGTAGAAATAAAAGTAACCGTATGCAAATATAAAACTTATCAAAGATGTGTTGTCTTGGATTTAAGAATGTTTCCTCAGAAAAGGCTGTCTTATTTTGATATCAAGCGTCCTGAAGACTTTTAAAATCTCTTTTAAAAAAAAGTATAATAGAAGCAATGAAAAATTAGAGCTGAGTTGGGAAGGGCCTTAGAAATTATCCAGCCATGGAACCATTAAACTATTTGATCTGGAAAGGACCTTTGAAAAGGTCCCAGATCCCAACTTGCGGGAGGCTCCTTTGTCCACCGTGGCATCCTCGCCATCCTGATAGGGTCCATGCAGTATCTCCATGGCTTCTGATTACAAAGACTGTGTGAGTTCACTTATATGAGGTACCTAGATTACTCAAACTCATGGAGCAGAAAGCAGAAGGGCGGTTGCCTGGGGCTTGGGGGAATGGGAAGTTAGTATTTAATGGGGACAGAGTATCAGTTTGGGTGGTTGTACAACATTGTGAACATACTTAACGCCACTGAACTGTGTACTTAAAAATGATTAACATGGTGAATTTTATGATATATATATATATATATATACACACACACATACATACATACATACACATACATACACACACACACACGTACACACACACATTTTACCACAGTGTAAAAAGTAAAATAAAGAAGCAAGAAAAAAATTCATTTCGTTGCTGGACAGCTCTGTTGGAAAGTTGGAGTCTAAGATGACTCATTGGGGCATGGAGGCATGGAGAACAAATCTAACCCCTACCCCTGGATGAAGACACCCTGCTTGTCCCCTCCCAACAGTCTCTTCCCAGCCAACCAGCTCCAAGTTGCTTCAGTAGGTCATTTTGTTTTGTTGTACAGTTTATTCGAATCATAATCAAGATAAGGACTATATGTTGTAATTGGCTGATAAGCCTTTTAAATCTCTTAATCTATTGGTTCTTCTTCCATATCTGTTTCTGTCTCCCTCACTCATTCTTTCACCCTTTTAATTTACTTGTTGAAGAAACTGGGCCATTTGTCTTCAAGAGTTTTGGTACTTGCATCCCTCTGCTGTGTAGATTGACATGTTCCTCTGTCCTCTGTATTTCCTGTGAAGCAGTAATTGGATTGAGATACTTTACTTTAGAAATGTTGTAATCCAACTATATAATAACTCATTCTGTATCTTTTTTTTGAAAGTGCCCCCAGCTTTTTGCTTGGAAACTTGTAAACATTGAAACAAATAATTAGACAATTGAACGAATAATGTCATGAACATCCAAGTACCTTTATATAGATTCATCAGCCGTTAACATTTGCCACATTTGCTTTCTCTCTTCCTCTCTGCATACACATACACTAGTAATACACATAGGTTTTTCCCCCTGCATCATTTGTGCTCAAGTTATAGACATCATGACACTTTACTCCAAAATATTTCAGCACATAACTCCTAAGACAGTTCTTATGTAATCACAGTCTAGTTTATGTGTTGTCTGCTATTTAGTGCATGTTACCCTAATTATCCAAATAGTGTTCTTTACAGCCGTGAGTTATTTTTTAAAAATTCGAAATCCAAGCAAAGATTGCAAATTGTATTTAGTTTTCCCACCACTTTAATCGCCTAAATTGGTTCTGCTCTTTTTTGGGTCTTACATGGCATCAACATTTTTTGAAGAGTCCAGGCCAGCATGTCCCTAAATTTGGATTTGCCTGATTGTCTCCTTATGATTAGATTGAGGCTAAATGTTTCCAGTAAGAACACTGCATAGGCAGTGCTGAGTCCTTCAGCGCCACGCTTGGGAGGCATCTCATGTCAGTTTGTCCCATAATGGCTGATAGGTTCGATTGCTCAGTTAAGGGGTTGTCTACCAGACTTTTCCATTGTAAAGGTACCATTTCCCCATTGTAATCAATAAATAATCTATAGCATATTAAAGGTTGCTTTTTTAATAGTTTACATAACGTATGCCATTGGTCATGGGAGAAATTGGATGGCAGAGATTATGAGCACATTAGAGTTATTACTGCTGATGGAAAATAATTTTTAAACATTGGTTTTTCTTGAGAGATAAGGAGGGGAGGTAGTAGAGGTGAGAAATGGGCTTTACCAAAGACACACTTGCGTTTGAATCCCAGCTCCACACTTGAACCTCTGTAACTTTAGAAAAGTTACCTCACTTCTCGGAGCCTCAATTTCTTTCCTATAATGGGCATAATAATATACATTCCTGGCAGGATTGTTAAGATGATTAAATGAGCTAGTGTATGAGTGGCCTCTAGCCTAGCAGCAGCCCCAGGACCATCACATGGGAGGTGAGGAAGAAATGCTTCCCGAGCAGTTTGCAGAGTTTAAACCTGTCCGTGAGTGTTCGTTCTCAAGATCAGACTGAAATATTCAGGCATGTTGATAAGAAAATGTGATCAACAGGTTAGGTAGTGGTGTGAAATTTCAAAGAAAGGAATTCAGAACTGGGAGATGTTTGGTTCCATTTTCAGACCTCTTTAATATGATTTGTCAGTAGTGGATTTATATAGAATTGAGTTGCCAGTGATTCAGACCTCTTTCTGACTGCAATCCATTTTAATCTATTACCAGGGATTATTTTTTTGAAACAGTTTATGTGTAGTCTGATCGAGAATAGTGAATCATAATAATTCTGTGACCCATTTACGTGCCTTACTGTAAAAGTTTCATTTCATACAAGTGACAGCTTTTTAAAGTTAATTAGACTCGGCTATACTGAGGTTAGCAAAAAGTGCTCTGAATTATCAATAATTCAGCAGGGCAGACATTTCTGTATAATGTAGTGGTTTTATAGAGTATTGTGAGACAGTTATCCCTAAAATAAATGGTTGTGAGCATACATCAGCATGGTGGGGCTTGCTTGCGTGTGGCGTGAAGTGATATCATCTATGCTTTCTATTATTGAGCAGAGTGTGGGACATCGGTCTTTCTGGCCATGAACTACTAGCAACCTTTGTCCTTTGTGTTACCTTTAGTTAAAAACGAAAAATGAGCATGAATGCTGGCTGATGGCCGTGTCTTTCTTACAGCTAAAAATTCATCTGGGAAAGAAAAATGGGATTGCAGATTTGGATTTGTTTCATTGCATGAATGATATGTGACATTTTGTAAATTATTTATCAGTGCAAGGATGGCAGCAATGGCTTGAGCATTGTTATATCAAATGAAAACAGGAATCCCATTAGTATAAGGACTGGGTTTTAGCTAGAATCTATCAGGGGAATGTTGTCACTTGAAAACCAGATTGTTCTTTTAATTGCTATTTAAAGGAACAGAAGTGTTCCCAAGGTGCTGCAGTTGAGCAGTTGTGAGTAATAACTATGGATCCATAATTATGCAGTGCTGATTATCTGGCATTTAAAAAATGGTGGTAGGAGTCAGTGACCAGTTTGTTGTAGCTTGTCTTTTTTGGTTTTTCTAATACAGTGTTTTATACTCTGCTTTTTAACTGGGGCTACAAAAACGCATTTGCATAGTTACCTGAGAAGGTGAAACCTGTACATATTAAAAGAACAAATTAAGCCGAAAAATAGGGCAAGATAATGAACACTTATATTGTAAGATGAAATTAACAGTCATAACGAACAATTTTGCAAATGCTTGGTCATAAGGTGAATTCTGGTTTTTGATGACATGTCACACTGAACGTTTGTTGGAATCATTATTACTATTTGAAATATTATTTTAGAGATAAATGTTTTTAAACTAGCATATGTTTCTTTCATTTATATTCAAATATATTTTTATATAGTTAGCAAATACATTTTGAGTGCCTGCTGTGCATCAGGCAATGTATCAGGCGTTTGGAACAGAGTGGCTGAACAAATGAGGTTTATTTTACGCTGATGTATATTTAGAAAGTTAGGCCTAGCAAAATCTTGTTTTTAATTTACATTAAAAAAAAATTTGTGATTATACTAAGCTTTCTTGCCCTAAATTTTTGATTCATGAGATTCAAATATAAATACATTATAGTTACATTCAGATGGCTAGCAGACAACATGTGTGAAGCTTGGAATATGAAATAAAATTTTAGTTTTCATACAGTTTGGCTGTTCAAAATAATGTGACCAGATCTGTAGACACAGTCAACTCTTCATTTGGATGGGAATACTAGTGTTGCTGGTACTCATAAATAACAATGGAGGCACTAAAATGTATGCAGATTTATACATTGTTAGAAGCAATTTCCGTAGTGAGAGTTAAAGGGGTGCTGGGGGTTAGACAAATGTTTTGTTCTTTCTTTTATTGAAAGTGGGAATGTCAGAGATTGAGAGTTTGTCTCCTTTGTGTGGCATGGTGTGGTTTACTTTTGAAGACCTTGGTGCCAGAAAGGCCTTGTTAATGGTCTTTTGATCATCTCAAGTGATCCCATAGAATTTTAAAGTTCTCGCTTAGTTCTAATGCTGTTACTATGTCACCTTTTAACATACCAGTATTTTATGTCAAATATTTAATTGATGCATAATAGTAACCTGTACTAAAACATTTGATAAAGTTTAATTAAACAATCTGGTCTGACTAGAAGATACTCATAGACTGTAATACTGAATAGGAGGCATATAGATTACGGGAACAACTGAGACTTCAAATGAATTCTTAATGTTCATTTCAGGAAGGTAGTGTAATATATAAAGGTTTTAGATTTCATTGGCTTAATGAAAATTACTTCTGAGTCTTATACATTACACATAAATGCATTATTCTGGCAATACTTTAGTGTCAAATAATTTGAGGGGTTTTTTATTAGCAGAAAATGTTGATATGAATACCTTATTTCAGCAGTTTTTCTTTGGTAAAGAAATATTTAAGAAGCTTTTGATTTTAATGTTTTGTTTTAAATTTTGAAATGGAAAACTAACAGTGTTTTTTCATTTTAATTTTTTTCATAGCCCCGTGCCGATCCCATTCCAATATGCAGCTTCTGTCTGGGGACAAAAGAATCTAATCGTGAAAAGAAACCAGAAGAACTCCTCTCCTGTGCAGATTGTGGCAGTAGTGGTAAGTTGGTATTTTGTGTATGTATGTACAATGACTCCCCGTTATAGCTACATGCGATTTCTCTCTATCGAAAAAAAGTTTGTTATTTAAAGCAATATTTGATAATAGAGTAAGCTTTAAATTTAAAAAGTAAATGCAGGTGGGGGGGAAGTGTGAGTATATTAACACTGACATAAACCATATGTCATAAAATAAAATAAATAAAATTTTTTTTAAAAGCTTTAAAAATTTTATTTATTTATTTATTTCTGGCTGCGTTGGGTCTTTCTCTAGTTTTTTTGTGGTACGCGGGCTTCTCATTGCCTCTTGTGGAGCATGGGCTCTGAGCACACGGGCTCAGTAGTTGTGGCTTGAGGGCTCTAGAGTGCAGGCTCAGTAGTCGTGGCTCACAGGCTTAGTTGCTCCGCAGCATGTGGGATCTTCCCGGACCAGGGCTTGAACCCATGTCCCTTGCATTGGCAGGCGGATTCTTAACCACTGTGCCACGAGGGAGGCCCATATATTCATCTTTTAAATTAAGCTTTGATTTCATACCAGCATTAATAATTCAACTTGGACTATTCTACATTGCAGGTAAATTCAAGGTAGAGAATTCTAAACTTTCATGCTGAATGCACCTAGAATCACTAGTTTTCTATAACCTGAAGTCTCAATTTAAGACGTTTCAGTTGGAATACATAGTGTTTCAGGTCCTGACACCTACTGGTGAAATATAATATTACAGCCCAGCTCTGTGTGACAGCTGGAAAGGGATGGACAGTATTCTGGAAACCACATTGATAGAATCAAGAAGTCATCAGGCATGAAAGAAATTTATATTGCCCAGGATAAGAAAGGAAAAGGGTGGTCTATGCAGAAGGTGATGTTGCAATCAAGGAATTGCTGGGTAGGGACACTGGGCCGTTGGCAAATTGCAATACCCAAAGAGCTTTCAAGGTTGCTGTCACCTCTTTTTCTCAGCATAGGATTTTAAGACCGCACCTCCATTTTTATAATGGAAATTAAAACTCAAATTGGGCTTCCCTGGTGGCGCAGTGATTGGGAGTCCGCCTGCCGATGCAGGGGACGCGGGTTCGTGCCCCGGTCCGGGTAGATCCCATGTGCCGCGGAGCGGCTGGGCCCGTGAGCCATGGCCGCTGGGCCTGCACGTCCGGAGCCTGTGCTCCGCAGCAGGAGAGGCCACAGCAGTGAGAGGCCCGCGTACCGCAAAAATCCCAAAAAAACTCAAATTGTGCTTACACTAAAAGAATTTGTCTTACCAGCCAATCTTCCTTCCTGTTAAGCAGGTGATAAGTTGCCCAGGTGAGATATATATGGTTATATGTATGTATACACACACACACACATACACGTGTGTGTGTGTGTGTGTGTGTGTGTGTGTGTGTGTGTATCTCCATACGTATCTCTCTCAACAGAGTGAGTAGCAGTTACTGGGTTTTTAAAAATTAATCTCTGTGTTAATCTTTAAATTTTCTTCTCGCAGCCTACTGAAACTTTTCTCCCCAAAATGTTATTTTAAAATTAATTACCAAGTATTTCTCTGGTTACAGTTAATTCTTTAAAAACATCAACAAATCTGCAAAACACAATAGCATACTCTCATTTAGGAAGTCAGTTTAGTATAGTGGTTAAGAGCAAAGTAGAAAGGCAGCCACAGCTCCTCTACCTTGAATGAGTTACTTAACCATTCTGAGCCTCAGTTTCCTCATTAGAAAACTAGAGATAATGGTGGCACCTACCTCTTGGGTTGTATGGAAGTTAAAGGAGAGAACACAAGTAAATAGCCTAACATAAGGTCTACAACAACTCTGGTAAGTGTGTTATAAATGTCAGCAGTTGTGGGATTTTTGTTGTTGTTTGGCATGTTTGATATTTTTCTTGATTGCTGCAAGTAATTTAAAATCTTATCATTTATGACAGCTGCTTGTTGGTTGGATAGAGGAAATGTTTCACACTGACGAATGGTACTGTTGTGTGATGATTCTTCCTCCTCCTGTGAAGGTTTAACTTGATAGGCCCTGAGTGGTTCTGCAGCTCTCAGAACCTGACTAAGAGGAGAGAGCCTTGGAAATAAGACATTTCAAACTCTGCTTGAGAAATGCTTTCTGACAGTCTTTTTGATGGGCTTTACAGATTCATTAAAACTCTTTCACCTGCCTGTGGTATCATAGCTAGTGACAAAAGGGCATGGAAACATTATCTGTATGTTCAGGTTAATAAATTTCACTCCTGCAATCTCCTTGTTTTATCCTGGCGAGGTAGTGCCTCACTCATCAGTTCTGACTCTGTAGTTATCTTTTGGGTTTTCCCACGAGGCTCATTCTGAATGAATTATTGTTTTGTGTAACTGCCTGATAAATTTAGTGGTGTTCTCTTGTCTAGGGTTTACCCTTTGTGATTTTTAAGGTGGTACTTTAAAAACACCCTTAACTGTTTCATTTCTTGAGTATCTATTTGTCTGGGCACCTAGACAGATTAAAGACATACTTAAATCTGGAAAGAAAAGTTCCCTTCATATATTTCCTTACCTCTGGTGATACACTTACTTGAGTTGATAAGAGATCATTATCTCCTAGATCATAACTTCAAGGCCTCTTTCACAGGGTATAAAGGCTTGTAATTCTAAACAGGTAGATCTTAGATTTTCTGATGTAATCAATCTCCCTTCGTCTTTCCCAGATGGAAGACCTGCCAAAGGAGAGGTTTGATTTCCTTTATACTTAGAGGTCACTGAAATATTCTTCCCCCTGAAGTTTCTTACTTTTCCAGGGTGTGTAGGTGTAGTGTTATGTTTTCTCTTTGCAAAAATGATCTCTTATTTTCTCTTTTAACACATTATTGACTGGGGGATTTTTGCAGAAACTAACGCCTGTGGCCGTAATATGTCTCCGGCCAAGAATGTGTTAACAAATGGAGAAGAATGGATTTCGGATGCTATCTAGAAGGCTTCTATCCAGAGTCATTTTGTGAGCCTCCTCCCTTCAGGTAGAATGAGCTAGAGACTTTGGAGTTGAGATATGGGTCATGGCAGAAATTCAAGCCCTGGGGTCATCATGTCCCTTTGTTTAGGGTAGAGGACGGCTCGGAGTACTTCTCTGGACTCCACAGTGTGATCTGGCTCTAGTGTTAAGGTTCACTTCATCTTCCCTTGAGTGTACTGTGCCAGTCTGGATTTAGCTAGTTTAGTCTCTCCCCCCCAAAAAATTTTTTTTCCAAACTCAGGGAGATGCACTGTAGACATTTACTTCATCTGGTAGATGAGTGGACTTTGCAATTTGCTAGTCTTGAAATAGAAGGATCAAAATAAAATATGGTTCTTCTTAGAGAGCTTGGAGGGATTTTGTAGTTATAATGCTCTGTTGTGACATGTTGGTGATTATAAGGGAAAAAGAATAAAATAGGCTGGACACCGCTGGCTCAATGGTGTCCTCCAGTAATGGTGAGATCCCCATTGTCATGGTCCAGTTCAGTTTCGGAAGTGGGAATTACAGAGTGGCTGGTAGCCCTGGTTGGCCTCATGGAAGTGGCCACTGTCTCACACTCAAGAGAGTCCACTGGTTCTGGGATTGCATTGAGACTGTTTGTAATGATCAAAGGAATCCCTAATGTAAGATGTTTCTGTGAAAAAAATACCCATAGCAGTATAAAACCCAGAAAAGGAAATATAGATGGCAGCCCATAAGGAGAATCACTCTTAAATGTGTTTCCCATATGTTCCTGTAGGTTTTTAGTCACCTCTATCTGAAGTACCATTTGTATGATATCACATTTAGACTCTGCTTAGATTTCATAGACCTGAGTAATGTGTTTCCTTCTGCTTACATCATAAAGTAAAGCCAATTAGAAATTTCTGTGTTTTTAAAGATGGCTCAGTGCTGCAAATGGGCAGTATATTCTTTAACTATGTTTTTCCTGCTGGAAGTTCTTTTGAAAAAAATAATTCAAGTTTGCAGGTAGTAAAAATGTGAAGTGAGGTACATAGTACAAGGAGACCCAAATGTGGTGTTCCAGTCCTCTTTGCTTGCTGGCTATGGAACTGTAGCTTTAGACATCTGTGAAATTCAGAGAGTGACGTCTGCACCCCACATCCACAGGGCTGTTGTGAGGATCCAGTGAGATAATGCTGTGAAGATTATCAGTAACTATAAAACATTACCCAAAGATGAAAGATTATTCGAAGCACTAAAATGAATGTGGGACTCATTACGTAGTCTTCAGGTCTATGGAAATGTTGGGACTAGGAAGTGATTTTACTTGACTTTCATGGATCAGCCTACTTTGAAATTAACACTGTTATATTCTCTTTGCCTCATTAAGACCAAATTATCTTTAATTAGTTTCACATAAGTATTAGATATTATACCAAATGAAATTTTGTGTCTGCTGCTCAGATTGCTGGGTGGTTAAATCTTACTTACAGATGAGTTGTGTGCATGTGTGTTTTCAAATTAGCAAATCTAAGATAAGTGCACAGTTCAAAATTATAGCATCATTCTAAGTGGAAGCTCATTGACACTGGAGACAGTAAGGCTGCTGTGATGCAGCTGGGAGAGATGGAATATCACCTTTGTACAGTAAAGGGAGCCAGAGCCACAGGGTCCAATGTCAGCCCACCCTCAGGAGACCTGAAGTCTCTCCTGGGCTTGTCTTTATTTGTATGTTAACCCTAAACAAAACTTGCCTGCCTTCTGTTCCCAGAGTGAGCTTGTTGGTGGTGTAATATACGGGTATACCGGTGTATGTATAGTGTGTGTGTGTGTGTGTGTGTGTGTGTGTGTGTGTTTAGTTTTTAAATCACTAGTTTCTTAAGGTTACTGTGAGAAAATGCCCCAGGGATTTGTTGGTTAGTCATGCAGTTTCAGACTGAGTAGATACAGAAATAATTAGGTTTGGAAGGAGACCCTTGACTAGAAAGAAACCTCAAGATGGACTCCAAAGAGGAATAGACAGGGATGGAGGAGGAAGGGTTGGTGAGCCCCACTCTCCACAAGCCCAAAGCTGGATTGACCATCCAAGCAGAGTAACAGGAAGCAGAAGCCTTGTTCCGGCCTGTTACTTCACTAAACTTATGCTGGTATGATTAACAGTGACCTCCATGTAGCAAAATCTAAAGGTGCCTTCTAAGTTTTGGTCACAATCTAATGGACATCTTTCAGTCCACACCAAATATTCCTCTCAGCCATACTTGACTTGTTGAGAATATTTTTCCTTGAAATGTTCTCATCCTTTGGCTTCCGTGATTTCATATTCTCTGTGTTTTCTCTCTACCACTTCTTTCAGATCTTTTGTGAGCTCCTTGGCCTCTCTTCATCCCCTCATAGTTTCTTCAGGATTCTGTCCTTGGCCCTGTGTTTCCTCACTGTGCTTCATAGCTTCTCTTGAGTTCCAGACCGTTAGATATAGATGCCTCCAGAACTTCTCCACTTGACAGCCCGCAGGCTCCTCAGAGATAATATCCAAAGCAGCTGATGGACCTTACACTGCTCCTTCCCCCCAGGAAAACAACCACCACAATAAAAACGACAGAAATCTTAGCAAACAGACAACATCCTTCTTCTCCTCAGGGATTTCCCATTTCAGCAAATGACATCCCACCAGCTACTCATTCAGTTCTACAAGCCCTCCTCTGTCCTATTCTCTCATAGCAAGAAATCACCAAAAATGCATTGGTTTTACGTCCTAATATGTATCCTACATCCTCAGTATATCCATAACCCGCACCAGACCTGCTCAGAGCTGCTATTGTAATAACCTAACTTTAATATTTACCCTCTTTCCCCTTATCCATTTTCCATACTTAAGCCTAAGTTACTTTTTAAAATTGTAAATCTAATTACAGAATTTTTTAGTGTCTACCAGTTAACCTTAGGAAAAATCCAAGCCCAAAACACTTCTGGATTGGGCTCCTGTTGACCCCTTTGCACATCACCATCCCCTTCACACTAGTTATAGCAAACCTCTTTCCTCTTTTTGAATGTCACCGTGTTCTCCTCTCCCTCTGCACACTCCGTCTTCTCCCACCCTGCTCCCCCCTCTGGTCCCATCTGTTCCCACTCATCCTTTGGGTCTCTTCTTTAGGAAGGCCTGCCTCTAACCTCCTGCTAGATTTACCCATATCTCCAAGCCACCCCATCCTAATTCTTGTCTAATGGTTGTCTTTCCTGGTGGACTGTGTGATCTGAAATGTCTGTCTTTTTCCTCACTGTGTCTCAGATGGACAGATGGTTGGTCAGATAGCCAATCCGAGGGACCGAGTATCTTGAATCTTTCATAGTTTTCCGTTGCTGCTGTAACACGTTGCCACAAAATTGTTGACAGAATTCAGTTCCTTGCGTATGCAGGACCGAGATCCCCATTTTCTTGCTGTCAGGTGAACGGCATTCCTTGCTTCTAATGGACACCCATATTCCTTGGCTTGTGTGTGGCTTCCCCCACACTGGGTGGAGTCCTTCTGCTATTTTGAACCTCTCCTCCTCCTCATTTCATCTCATCTTACTAACCCAGCTGGAAGATTCTCTGCTTTTAAGTACTCTTGATTAGATTGGGCCTACCCAGATAATTCAGGATAGTCTCCCCATCTCAAGGCCTGTACCCTTAGTCACGTCTGCAAAGCCCCTTTTGCCATGTCAGGTACTATAATGGCAAGTTATAGGGATTACAGTATAGATATCTTTGGGGGGCATTATTCTGTCTACTACAGAGCCCATGTTTTTTTTTCTCCCATAGTACTTACTCCAAAAATCATGTCTACTGGTTTGTGGTCTCACTGGTACTTGTTTAATTTTAAACAATACTCCTCTGGTTTTGCTAGATAAAACTGTTATAAGCTACCAGTGCTTAGTATGTGCTGGTAATAGGAATGAATGAGTGAATGAATATATATATTATGTTCTCAAATCAGATAAATTGCAAACCACAAAAATAAAACAAACTCCAGAAGGGTAAACCGCCCTGAATTGTGTCATCAGAGAGAACCCAAATTTTAGGGGGAACTGTTGAATTTATGGAATGGCTAAATGGGAGGTAAGGACTTGCATTATCAATAGTATTGTTGTCCTTTATCTAATTATTATAGATTGTGTAGTAGTATGTCAAGATTCAGTTACAGTCTTTTGTGTTATTTTAAAGTTGGCCGTGAGAAAGTAAAGAGGAAATGTTTCTTCATCTCTCAGCATCCTTTACAGAATCATAGAAATTTAGAGCTGGAAGGGATCTATGGCCAATTCTCTTGAGCTAAATAAAGGTAAGATTGCTGCCTAAAGAAAAGATAGGCTGAAGATTTTAGAGTTTGATAGGGTAGCTTAAGTGGTAGTAGTTGAGATATAATATTACTTTGAGAGAAAGCAATAAGAGGAAACATATTCCTTGCTCTTGATTAAAAGTGGCTGAAATCCATTAACTTTCAAAATGTACAATTAATTATTAAAAAGTATTTTTCATAAGATATCTGCGAGAATAAATACTAAGCTATATAATATGATGTGAATTACCTTAGTTGCTGGATATTGAGCTATAAAGTACAAAAGCAGATTTTGATGTAGAGAAAAATTTAGTGCATGAAATTGAGGTCATATGTGCTAGTGATGTATGACTTACAGGAAGTAATAAAAAGGGAGAAAAAAAGAGAAGTAAATGGTATACTTTTAAGCTGATGGGACCCATTTTAAGGGTGGAATTTAAATTGCTGTTCTTTAAAACTTGAGTTTTTACCCCCCTTACTACCTAAGGGGGGGGAAAAACCTGATCAAAGTAGAACTTCCCCTCCCCCTTCAGAGTGTACTTCTTAAAGTCGAAAAGCAAGCTGTCTTTGCTGTTCCTGAGCAGACAGAGGTGATTGATAACCATTTTTATATATTTAAACTCTTCCCCCCCACATTCATTTGAATGAGAGAAGCCCTTGTAAAAGAATAGTGTCATAGGTTAAATGCATCTGCCTGGGTGTCTCTCCTGCCTGAGGTCATAATCCTATGACAACATTTTATTTGCTCAACATCTTAAATACAGATGTTTAGATTTTTTTTTAAACTCAGGAATAGTGTGCTTTTATTAACAGTATTGATGATTGATTTTGAATGTTTTTACTTCAAAAAGCCAAGTCTCCTGGTGGGTGGAATTTCATGAAGCACCTGTTAAGCTTTAGGGAGGAGGACCTTTTTGGCAGCAAGCCAAACTACATATTTAAACAATGAGCCTGCCAAAGTCAGGAAATTATAAAACAGTTTTGAAATTTCAGGATCTGCTTTTTTTTTTTTTTTTTTTTATTACCCCTCAGGTTTCTTTTGCAGCTTGGTAATAAGTTCTTTCACATGGGATTTACTAACGTTCTTACTGTTTTAAGACCAGATTTAGAAAAGTAAAATAAAATTTGGAGATCTTGGGTTTATGTGATAAAAGACCATCAAATTTTAAACTGAACTGCCTTCCAAAGAGTCTAGGCTCACACTCCTGAAACCTTTTGGAGCAATCTATTATTCAGCGTAGCCTGGCCGGCTTCCTTGAATGGCGTTGCCCCTCAGGGTCTCCAGTTTTCCTCTGTGAGGTGAGAGCTGCTAGATGAAAAGTGTGTCCAAAACAGTGTAGAAAAGCTGAACACTCAGAAAAATGGGGGAACGCTTGCTAAGGGTATGTTTCTTGGCATATTCCATTTAGCCTGGATCTTGCAACTTCCAAATTCACTGTTTCTACTCCTACTTACAGATTTTAAGTTCAGCGTCCCCGGGGCAAGATGGCAATAGTTTCTTCTTTGTGTATCCCAGCAATGGGACATTCTTTGTATGCTATTGGATTTTTTTTTTCTTTTTTCCATTTGTTTGTTGTATTATGTTAAGCAGCCGCAGATTTTTAGTTAGTTAACTGTTGTTTTAAGATTTCATTATACTCAGAGCAGGAATTGTTTGAACTTCGGCACTCTCCTCGCAGGCTGGCAAGCCAGAAAACTTCGGAGTAGATGGTGATCGATGAAGAGGGCGAGGTCAAGAGATTTAACAGAAGGCACAGGCATGAGAACATGATCTTGAGCATACGTTATCTTCAAGTTCTCCAAGACTTGTGATTAGAATTGGCATAAATTTTCCAAATTTCTCTTAGGGAAAACATTTGTACAGTCACTCTTTCACATATGGGGGTGGGGCGGGGGAGACAGAAAGGAAAGTGTAATTTGGATTCTTTGATACATATATATTTTTTTGATATGTTTTTTTGTTTGTTTTCTGGCCTCACTATGCAGCTTGCGGGGGATCTTAGTTCCCCAACCAGGGATCGAACCCATGCCCCCTGCAATGGAAGCTCGGAGTTCTAACCATTAGACTGCCAGGGAATTCCCTCTTTGATCTGTTTGTACTTTCAAGTTCCTAAGGTTCTTTGGCTGGCATCATCACCATCTATTAAATATTAGGGAACGGGAGTTTAAAAAATTGAAGGCACCAGTCCCATAAAGCAATTTGCTTTTTATTCTTATAGGACACCCATCCTGTCTGAAATTTTGTCCTGAATTAACAACAAACGTAAAGGCCTTAAGGTGGCAGTGCATCGAATGCAAGACATGCAGTGCATGTAGAATCCAAGGCAAAAATGCAGTAAGTATGGCTCTCAGTAGTCTGTCTCCAGGTAAATTGTTAGTTTTCAGTGTTAAGGTTTTTCATTTTTATAGATTGTTGCTATTTTTAAATGTTTAAATACATTTCAACAGGGATCGTGGTGCTCCTTCCTTTTTTTGTTTTTGTTAATTGGATAACATAAGAATTTGTGGCCTTTTACAGTTGATTTCAGTCTCAGTTAGTCTCTAATATTTTATATTGCAGGATAATATGCTTTTCTGTGACTCCTGCGATAGAGGATTCCATATGGAGTGCTGTGATCCCCCACTTTCCAGAATGCCAAAAGGTGAACTTTTAAACCATATTTAAAAATGTGTTTTATTATGTACACATTAGCCTTGTCCTAATGTCTGACAGCTCAGAAGTATACAGGTTCCTTAAGCATTTTTTTCATCCCTCCTACCTTCCCTATACTTGTGGGTTTGGTACAGGTTGTGAGCAGAGAAGTGTAAAAGCATTGAGTTTGGGGGTAATGTATATGATAAATACTCTAATTCATCCACAGGACTAAAAAGACCATTCCTCTCCTGAAACCACTCCCCTATTAGAATAAGTTTAGATTAGGTAGGTCAAAAGTTTAGAGTACTCTCCATGTTATTCAGTACAGTGTTCAGAGGTAAGAAATTACCTATTTTCAATGATGGTGATAATGATGACTCCAGAAAAGTCCTATGACAGGAGCCATCACCATTTTCTTGGCCATTGGTTGATAATTTTGAACATGAGGATCTGAACTATCTTACATGGATATATCCATATAGAATATGGATTTTCTTTTCTGTTTATCGGGTAGTCAGCCAAGCTCAGCCTTCTTTTTCTCATATGATAATATATTAAACATTAAAAATAACTTTGCATTCTTATTACAAAATTTATACATTTTCATTGTGAAAGATGTAGAAAATATAGATTGACAAAAAGGAATGAGAACAATCAGTTAGAAATTCCTTCCCTGCCCCCACCCACCCCTTTAAAAAGAAATGGAACAGTCTGTACATGTTTATGGTTTTTCCCTCTTAACAATAGCTTCTCACATTCCCACATCATTAAATGTTCTAAACATACTGTTTAATAAGTGTGTAGAACTCCATAGTACATAGAGCAGGGGTTACAAACCTGGTGACCGTGGGCCACAGAAATGTTTTGTTGGCTACCTATCTATCATCTATCTATCTGTATCTCTATATATATTTTTTAAAGACTTCTCTTAACTGCGTTACAGAAGAGCTGGTGCAATATTTTTTAAATTTTGCATTTGAATTGTCAGTGCCCCATTCTGCCTCAGTCTCACTGCAACCTGTTGCCTTACATTCCAGCTTGCTTCAGTCACATATATTATACCTGGGTGGTTCCTGAACATAATTGATTTTGCAACCCCATGTAAAGAAAAGAATAACTTATTTAACCAATCCCCTATTGTGGATATTACAAATATTTCCAATTTTTTCCATCCACAATTATTGCCTTAAGATAAATTCCTCCGGGAGGAATTGCTGGATCAAAGACTGTGTACATGAAAGGTTGTATCAGTTTTCAGACCAACCACCAGTGTATGAGAATACCTGTTTCCCTGTATAAATGACCAGCACTCACTATTACTATATTTCGTTGAATCTACGACACACTTTTTTAAAAAACATTTTAACATCTTTGAAATCAGATGCATCTTATAGTCAGTGGTATCTTAGATTCAATGTAATACAGTGTTATTATTTAAAATTTTTACCAATTAGGTAACAGAAAAAAGATGTCTGATGATTTTTTTCTTTAAATAATGAAACTGAACTTTTTTTGTGTTTGATTATTGGCTGTTTGTATATCATCTTGTAAAGTACCTGTTTTTATTCATTAATCATTTTTCATTGGGGTTTTCACTTTTTTCTTCCTGATTTGCAGAAGCTCTTTATATTTTTATGTAGTCAAATCCATGAATCTCTTTCTTTATGGCTTCAGTCTTACATGTCAGTCATGCTTAGATTATATTAATATCCACATAGTTTTCCTGGTGCTTGTAACATTTAATTTTGCCATATAATATTCATCTGCCTAGAATTTGTGTTTATAAAAGATAGGAAATAATTATTTTCCTTCCAGATAGACAGCTGTATGTTCTATCACCCTTTACTGAATCGTTTCATCCTTTCCCCACTGATTTGAAATACAGCCTTCATGATATGCTAAACTTTTCAGTTGTTCTGGCCTTTCAGTTCTTATCCATTGACCTGCTTCCATATGCCAGGTGCATAGTTTTAATTATTGTAGCTCCATAGTACTTAAACATTTTAAGTTTTAATTTTAAAAACTATATCTTATAATTTAGTTAGGAAATTTTCAAAGAGAGACAAAACAAATACTTTTTCCCCAGAAATTAAAAAAAAAAATTGACTTGAAAATGTCTCCCTCCAATCAAAAGATATATAATATGACAAGATTGGGTTTTCATGTGTGTTTACATGGTCTAGGGAAGCTTGGTGACATGTTGGGAAAAGCCTTATTGGAAGAGTTCTGAGATGGGTCCAGCCCTCTGCTCTCAGCACCTTGACCCTGGGGAAATTGACTTTTAATGACAGCTTCCTGAGGAGAATGACAGAAGGGAGTGATCCATCTTTTAGGGTCAATTTCTGCATACAGGCATCCTTGGGCAGCTTATTACAGCTGCAGTTTATATTTAATCTCTCTCCTAAAATCAAACATTAAAATATTTTTCTCATATATATATTAATTCAGGGATGTGGATTTGCCAAGTCTGCAGACCAAAGAAAAAGGGAAGAAAACTACTTCATGAGAAAGCTGCACAAATAAAACGACGATATGCAAAACCCATTGGACGACCGAAAAATAAATTAAAGCAACGATTGTTGTAGGTTGAGATCTTATCAAAAGAAATCTTTAATGTTGTGCTTTAAGATATAGTTGACTGTAACCCCCTTAGATTCCATTATCTTTTTAGTATCATTTTTACAAACTCAAGGGATGAGGAATATTTCTCCTTTTGCATAAGCTGTGGAAATTTTTTTGAAAATAACATTTTAAATTACAGTTGGCATTTCGGGGTCTTCTGTTGGCAGTATCTGTGATGCTAAGTGACATTTTTCAAGCAGCAGGATAGAAGCAGAATGTAAGAATTGGAAACAGTTATTCTGTCTACTTTATTATTGGCTGAACATTAGAAGAGCTTACTTATATGAATATTTTTTCTGGGGGTTTTTAAAACAAGAGAGGGATTTGTTCACATCTCTAGTGACTCTCTTTTGTTACCCCAGATAACGTTTTAGAAAAATACTTCTCTTTTCTGGGCTAATTTAGTATTACAACTTTTTAAGATCCCTTTTCTGAAATAGGAGCTTCTAAGAAACCTGCAAATTACTGTCCTAATTTGCCTCCAGAGAGTTAGACAAGACCATTTGGTATGTGCACATGTGTGCAAACATACAGACAAAATAATATATTTGCAGTAGCCTGCAGTTCTACTATGATAGCCCCATTTCCTCTAGCCTGTTGCCACATAGATGCCTTTAAAGCCAAGTAGAACATTTAGCAGGAGTTACTTGGAGAAGTAGAGAAAAGATAAGAGGAGAAATGGATGTATTTTTTTTTTAACCTATATAGAGTATAGAACTGACTGACTATCAGCATTAGGTAAGATGTTTAGAAATGAAATCAGTAGACTTGCATATCTGAAGCAGCTCTATCAATAAGACCGTTGCCCTTCTCTTTAGGCTTAGTGAAAGGGTCACTGTGATGTAGAAATGAATACAGCTCTGCACACACAGTGAAGAAACACCAGGTGTCTAATTCACTTGCTTACTCTTCCCCCCCTAATTTTATCTGAAGCAATTCACTTTATTACCTGCTCTCAGAAAAACAGCATTCTCCCGCACCTTTATCTCCCAAAGGAGAAATAGAAAAATGCATGCTCCTTTCTAAAGTGTTCTATGAAACGTTATGAAAACCTTCTAACTGGTGGACATCTTAATATGGAATTTGTGTTAATTTCTAGAGGCGAACATGAAACCTATTGATGAATAAAATCTTTCATATTAGCATCTCTTGAAGTAGAAATTATATGTTTTTGCATTCGTCCAGTGTAAGCATTTTTCCCGAAATGGGACTGTATCCTCAGGGCCCAATTAAGAAAACCAAATTAGGATATAACTTTCTAAACAAAGGACACAGCTGAAAATTGCATCTGGCACCAATCCTAACTTTTTGTTTGTCCAAAATTGTCCTTTGAGCTTAGGAATTTTTAAGACAGTCTAGGGAGTTTTCCTTTTTACATGCTTTATAAGCGTATTATCCTTTCTGGGCAATTGATTCCAGATACAGTCCAAATGTAGCATTCTGATGTGAAACATTTTAGCCTGGTTGAGTAGTTTATTGGTAACTCTCACTGTGACACTAGAGATCTCTAGCTCTAGCCTGACTTGGCTGACTCGGTGGCATTGGGTGAAGCTCCTGGCGGTTGAGCTGCTTCGGATGAGCCTAGTAGCTCACTCTGTTGATCTGCGCCAGCCTCCCTTTAGCTGACTGCCAGAATTATTCATTAAATCTCTGTGTATAGGATGACCACTAAGCTATGCTCTTCTATTTGTAATTATTTAAGATATTTTTATAATTCAAGATCATATCATTTTCAGGCTTCCATTTCATCATTACTAGCCTTCAGCTCAGTTGATAATTTTTAAGCTCCATTCTTGGGCCCCAGCACTGCCATAATTCACATGCAAATGTTTCTGTTGAATAAAATTCTGCTGCAAAATGGGTAGCTTTCCAAGCCCTAGCCTGAGGTGAGGGCAGGCAGCTGCCATTCCTGTAAGCAGCTGTGCTAGGGGAGTGACCTCCGGTCTCCATTGACCACACAGCTGTATGGGCAGAACCAGCATCAAATGAACTGAAACAGCAGTCAGAACCAGTGTATACAGATTCTGATGCCAAGTGTCTGATAATGACTATGGTAAATGTGCTGCTTCTTCACCAGACTTTCCATGTCATGTCTGACCCGCTGTAGCTTTTCTTTAATCATTTCTTCAGTTTTTTGCTATTGTTGTCCTTTTTTCAGCAGTATTTTATGCTGTAATTAATTGTCTCCTCTACTTAGAGAGTATTATTGGTTATCTTATCATCCTAAGCATAAAGTGCTAAGTGGAAATCTTTTAATGTTTTCTTTAAAAAAAAAAAAAAGATGTACTAATTTATAGATGTAACCAAATTCTATTTATATAAATTTTCCATTTGAGTTAAAATTACTTCTAACTAGAGATTAGATAAGCTTCTTCTTTTGCTTCTAGATAATACTTATGACTTATTTCCTTTAATACTTTAAAAAAGACATTTCAGGAAATCATAATTACTTGTGACGACACAAGGGGTCACATTTTTATTTAAAAGCACTGGGTGAGCTTTTAGTCTCTTCAAAAATTTTCTTATCCATATTGCCCTTGGTTCCACATGATTCTTCCAGTACCTCTTGGATGGGCCCTGGGAGAGTCATGACATGCCAGTGTAGGGGCTACAACCTGTTTCAACAGAGAAACACCTAGGTGGAGGCACACACACACAAGCAGCGCTTAGGGTTGCAATTCAGTTTCTTAAGTTTAAGCACATTGAATGCATCTAGTTGCTATAAACTTGTGTTAGATACCTTTATAATTCTATTATTAAATGCTGATACTATTCTCTAAATTTTTGCCTAGGTCTGTAACCAGTGATGAAGGATCCATGAATGCATTCACAGGAAGGGGGTCACCTGGTAGGGGTCAAAAGACTAAAGTCTGTACCACACCTTCATCTGGTCATGCTGCATCTGGGAAGGACTCAAGCAGCAGATTGGCTGTTACAGACCCCACTCGGCCTGGTGCCACCACCAAAATCACCACCACCTCCACCTACATTTCTGCCTCTACACTTAAAGTTAACAAGAAAACCAAAGGGCTCATTGATGGCCTTACTAAGTTTTTTACACCATCACCTGATGGTCGCAGATCACGAGGTGAAATAATAGACTTTTCAAAGCACTATCGTCCAAGGAAAAAGGTCTCTCAGAAACAGTCATGCACTTCTCATGTGTTGGCTCCAGGTACCACACAAAAGCTAAAACCTCCACCTTCTTCACTCCCACCCGCAACCCCCATCTCTGGTCAGAGCCCCAGTTCACAAAAGTCCAGCACTTCTGTTTCTTCTACCTCTCCCCAGAGTTCTTCCAGCCAGTCCAGTGTGCCCTCCTTTAGCAGTCTCACTAATAACAGCCAGCTGAAGGCACTCTTTGATGGGCTCTCTCATATCTATACCACTCAGGGACAGTCTCGCCAAAAGGGACACCCAAGTTATGCACCACCTAAACGTATGCGTCGTAAAATCGAATTCCCTTCCACGGCAAAATCAAAAGCCCATTTCTTTGGAAAAAGAGATATTAGAAGTAGATTTATTTCTCACCCCTCCTCCTCTAGCTGGGGGATGGCTAGAGGACGTATTTTTAAAGCAATTGCTCACTTCAAGCGAACAACTTTCCTTAAAAAGCACAGGATGCTAGGCAGGTTAAAATATAAAGTGACCCCTCAGATGGGGACCCCCTCACCAGGGAAGGGGAGCTTGACAGACGGAAGGATTAAACCTGATCAGGATGATGGTAAGCAAAAGGTCAAAGCTCCAACCAAACCTGCGTCCCGTCCCTTTCTCCCCAACCCCCCCAAAAAAAGAATCAGTCAATTCCTATTTGTCACATAGGTCTTAGCTATTTCTCTTGTTCTCACTTCACTTTCATACAGAAGCAGTGAAACTTTGACCTTTTTCTAATGCTGACTAAACTTCCAAAATGTTGTTTTTCCAACTAATACTCTCCCACTTTTTATGACTTATTTCCATTTGTAGTGACACTAGGACCCCCCCAGATGCGTCCGTAGCATTGCTTATGGCTTTGTAGTCCCGCATGAGTAGCCACTGTTAACGCCTCTGCCATGTTCCTCCCCGTGCTACCTCTTCAGCCACAGCACTGCGTGGCCATGTGCTGTCCGTGCTTCCGGCAGCGGGGACATCAGCTCCTCGTCTCCCTCTGTCCATTGCTTTCTCATGACAAAGTTCATCCTGCTTCCTTCTCAACAAAGCCTGATCTGTGACTCTGTGAAGTGTGCTTTTGGATGTGAGTGTGTCTGTGTGTGTACTCACCTCAGGGAGAAAACTGATTTCATGAATTCATTTAACAAATTGGCCCGTTACATTTGCTACCCTTTATGAAACAAAAGCCAAAAATGTGTCATTTGGACAAAGTGGTAGATTTTATAATCTCAAACGTGATCATGGGAATTCTATACCTAGACATTGATATGCCTTCTAATCTTGGTTGAAAACTATGATTTTGCTTTGTATTGCTCGCTCTTTCCGTCATTTATTTGTTGAAGCTATAAAAAGATGACAACAGCGATGATTCAAATAACAATTTGGGTACAGCAGGGAAAAGGTACTGCTGGATCTGTGAGCAGTGCTTAGATGTAAAAGCTAATAAAGCTTAAAAAAAATCCATATTTGCCCACTTTGGTAATTTGGTGCCATTTTGGTAATTATATGGTGGTTATTCATGATGCAAGTCAGTGAATACACTTTCTGCTGGTTTTAAATGACAGATACAGAAATCAAAATAAGCATCAAACAAGAAAGTACAGATATAAATGTGATTGGAAACAAGGATACCGTTACTGAAGAGGATTTGGATGTTTTTAAGCAGGCCCAGGAACTGTCTTGGGAGGTAAGGCCAGGATACTGCATTCTAGTAATGAGGATAATACGTGACCTTTATATATGAGTACTATGAAATTAACTGCCTTGATTTTATAAAGAATCCCCCTCAAAATCTTTTGTGGTTCTTTAACTGTTACCATCATTTTTGTTGACTCTACATTCAAAAGTAATCACTTTATATAGTGTTGTCTCCACTCTTAAAAGTTGGTAATGGCTCAGCTGGTCTCACAGAATAGGCCAGAGTAGCAGTTATTGAGGCAGATTTTGAAAAACGCTTCTAGGGGTGAAGGAATAGATTTCTGATAATTTTTGTCAAATTAAGAAAATAGTCCTTTTAAATCATTCACAAAAAGAACATCACTTTTAAATTGACTGATGTTTCTTCCAGCACAGGTGGCCAGCCATATGAAAAATGTCTCCTGATTTTAACTGTTGGGCATTGACGAAGGCAATATTGTGTTGCATGATCAGTTGTAATTACTTTTATTTTCATCGTCCAGTAATTTCTTTAAATGATTCCCCTTAACATGTTAACTCTACATAGCTTATTGTCAGCAAAACATTGAAAGGAAAGGCTGTTGGACTTCTGAAAGACAAATTTATTATGGATTGTGAATTCTTCTGTCAGTAGACCACATTCTGTTTCCAGGGCACCATATTCATGGATAGATTCCCACCCCCACCTCACTTCCTTTTTGGGGGAGTAGGGGCTATCTATAGGCTCTTAAGCTTTATGTTTTGTAGCAGCCACTTGGGCTAAATACTTGTGCTTATTTCTACTTGTGGGGCCCTTGGATATTTCCATTCCTCATTCTGCATTCTTTGTAGTGTTTCCTTTGGCTAAGATAAAATGTTAAATCCCCCCCACCCCGCCCTGCCATCACTGAGATTTGAAGTCCTTAAATATGACCATTTGGGGGGACCGTGTCTGGCGTTCGTATATAGACGTGATGAACAGCAGGCAATTACCTGAAAGTTACTGCTAAATCCAAGGCCCTTTCTTTCCAAACTGGCAACACTGGCGTTTTCATTCAGGAACATTTCTTGTCTGTGTCAGGCACTGGGCTAGACCCAGGGAATGCCACAGTGAATCAGGCCAGCAGAGTTCTTAACCTCCTGCATCGGAGTAAAAGGAGATGGGAATCAAACTGCAAACTTCGCAATTGATTATTTATCTACAGTCCGGTTAAATATTACTTGGTGGAGGAACAGGGGACTGTAACAGTGTGACAGTGTGTAACAGCCACATCATCTTATAATTTCCTCAGTTTTAATACATTGTAGCAGATCATTAAATTTAGTTCAATAGACATTTGTATGTATTAACAGGTATTCATTTCCTATCTTGGTAATACTGTTTCTTAGGGTATTTATATATGAATCTTATACAGAGTTGATTATTATTTCACAAGGGCCTATAATGTTTTTTTTCAACAACATGAAAATTCACAATTACGATTCTGGTCTTGATAGATTTTCATATCCACTGGTGAAAGAACCAAAATGTAAGTGAAGAAATCCTCATATTTTGTTTTCTTTCTGTCTGACAGAAAATAGAGTGTGAAAGTGGAGTAGAAGACTGTGGCCGGTACCCTTCTGTAATAGAATTTGGGAAATATGAAATCCAAACCTGGTACTCCTCGCCTTACCCACAGGAATATGCAAGGTAATGGAATAAGCCAGGCAGGTATACAACCTTGATGTCTCATATGGGAGGAAGGAACATTCTAAAGCTGGAATTAGGTGATTTTTAGGACATAAATTTTAATAGTCAATTCTTTTTTTTCTTTCGGCCGCAGTGGTTCTTTGTTTCTGCGTGTGGGCTTTATGTAGTGGCAGCAAGCGGGGGGCTACTTTTTGTTGCGGTACACGGGCTCCTCATTGCGGTGGTTTCTCTTGTTGCGGAGCACGGCCTCTAGGCGCGTGGACTTCAGTAGTTGCGGCACATAGGCTCAGTAGTTGTGGCTCTCGGGCTTAGTCACCCTGAGGCATGTGGGATCTTCCCGGACCAGGGATCGAACCCACGTCCCCTGCGTTGGCAGGCGGATTCTTAACCAATGTGCCACCAGGGCTGTCCTGATAGTCAAGTCTAAGTGCTTGCAAAACTATTACTTTTGCCAGTACCTTCTTATAGTATTCACTGTTGTATGTAAATGCCTTATACGCCTTAGTTACACAGGTGTTGTAAATTTTGCCTTTTAACTTTTAGATCGTTTTTTTCTCTCTGGTTAATTGGGGAAGTATTGTTTGTGTAAGAAACCAAATCAAGAAAAAAAATTAGCCGTTGTAAAACATTTGGTGGTTTCTTCTCAGTTGCCTTTTTCGTTTTCCTAATTAGGCCTGTTACTTTTATCTCTGATTTCTGGCATTTTATTGTCAAGTTTTTTTAGAGAAATTATAGCAAAAGAAGGAAAAATGGGAGAAAGTAGGTGGGCGTGGGTAGCCTTAAGAGACCCTTCCCCAAATCTTGACTTTTAGAGCCATTTGTGACTAACTTGTTAAAACTGAAGAGAAAATAATGGTACTAGAATTTTCTTTTGTCTTGAACTAAGATTAGCTGTGAAATTGTCTTGAACTAATTTATCTAAAAATGGGTATCTTGTGAACAGATTTCTTCCTTCAGGTATGTCAGGGCACAGTTTATTAGTATCTTCTCAAATGCTTTAGCCTGCAAAGCTTCTGGTAATCACAAATTTGCTTTTCTTCTAGAATAGATATCGTCCTTTTCTCTTTCTCTTGGGTGTCTGCCCAATCATCAGAGAAAACGGGGAGGGTGTTCTAGAAGTTAAGTGACAAACTAAGAGTCAGGAGTCTTGGTTTCTCTTCCCAGCTCATATCACTTAGCTGTATGTTCCTTAAAAACTTTTGAAAAACACATATGAGCTTTTACTTGTATGGGTAATTGTAAATCATGTGTTCTAAGAGCTTTGAATAACTTTGCATATGAATCCAAGATTTGAAATTACTGTGATGAGTCTGTATCTAATTCTTCCCAAAACACTTCTCCCCATTTTTATACCCCAAAGACGTTGAAAGTGCTTTTAAACATTCTCTTGTAAATATTAGCAATATCCACTCAAGCATGATAGGGCACAAGTAAAAAATGGTATAATTTTTAAGGTGGAGAAAAAGCCAGCAGAGGAGAGAAAGCTGTTTGTCTAATGTTATTCAAAGAGTCGGTGGAATTGGTAGGAACAAATAAGGTCTTTTGACTTGACTATATTTACTCCTTTAGACCATGTACAACTGATGATAACTTTAAAGTTACCTCATCCATAAGAAATGGAAACAACTAAATTCTGGGACTTCTCTGCCTTATAAGTACACAGATCATTTTAAAAATAATGAATTCACTTCTCTCTGAGTAAAAGATTGTTATAGTTACACCACTGATTACACGTACTGTTGAAATTATGACATTAAGTCTGAAATTTAAAAAATATGCATGGATGACCGGACGCCATTGTTTTTAGAGTCATAGTTCCAAGTCTGAAAACCTTTCTTTCTATAGGACATTTCTAAGGAAACAAATTATTTGTTCACAAAGTAAAGGCAGCAAATATTATTAGATTGAAAAATACTATGAGTTTTGTACACTCTACTACTGGCTTTCTTTTTCCTTTTTCTTTTGTTGAAACTACTTCTTTCAAATACTATTATACAGCCTTTTTATGGCTTAGAGAAAATAGAACAATATTTAATATTTTTCCCCAGGAGTATAGTCAATCTGATTATATTCTTTGATTTTAAAATTTCAACAGATTACCAAAGCTTTACCTGTGTGAATTCTGTCTTAAATATATGAAAAGTAAAAATATTTTGTTAAGACACTCAAGGAAATGTGGATGGTTTCATCCTCCAGCAAATGAAATTTACCGAAGGAAAGACCTTTCAGTATTTGAGGTAAGCATGTATAAATAAAAAACTCAGCATTTGAAACCTAGTGTTTCTAATTGTTGACTATGTACTGATTTGTTCGTAGAAGGTACAAAGTATATTCAGTTTTGGCACTGAAATTCAGACTGCTTTTTCAAATATCTCCATGTTTTGGAATGTTTTTCTAACCATATTAAGCAACCATTGAGATTGATGATGAATTCCTACTCCATCACATTAACTTTTTTGTCTTCTCCCAAATCCTTGTCTGCACCAGATATATTCGCCAGTGAATTTATGGTCTCCTCAGCTCTTCGTAAATTCTACTTTCTTTGGCAGGAGAAATTAGCTTTGTTCAGCAGCTCCAGCCAATGTCTGGCAGGTGCTCACTCTTCCAGGGAATTGAGCAGCTGTACATATCTCCTCAATACACAACCACCTGTGTTTCCATCCATTTCTTGGCAGGGTAGATAATCCTTTTGGTGAGACCCCAGCAGATGTTGGGACTCCCCCGACCCCCATCTGGGTAGATGGCCACCCCTGGAGAGCTCTGCTCTTCACACGAACCCCTTGTGGCCATGTGTCTGTCATTGTGTGTTCTTGAAGACATTTTGTGTTTTCAGAAATGATTTAGTAGCAGAAGGTCTTTGCTGCTATATCATTTCATTGTTTCATCATGTTCTATTGTCAGTTTCAGGGATCCAGCTTAGCTGAGTCAGTTGTACCTTGAGGAGGCCATGCCTTTTTTCCTGTTATTGCCTAGTCACAGGCCTTCTTAATTCTCTCACTCTGGTTGAGCACTTCCATTGCCCTGACTTATTTTCTTCTCTGTTACCCATCTTGGTACATTGCTTTTATTCCTGGATTCTCAGAGCAAGCCTTCCTTGCATAGCAGATATGATATCTTCTTTCGCTGAAATACAATTTTACTTTAGGATTCTCTTTTTCTGAGTTGTTCAGATTGGAAATTTATTATTCTGCCCCACATTTCTCTTTAATTCTTGTCTGTAATGTTTTGCATTAAATTTAACGTAGGGGAGGGTCATACATAGGTTTCTCTCATGGACCAGGCTTCCTCTCTCAGACAGTCTTGGGCCCATTACTTTTTTCCCAAGACTCATCAGAGAACGCATGTAACTCCAGCTGTATCTTATGATTTTTTTTTTTTTTTTTTTTGCGGTACGTGGGCCTCTCACTGTTGTGGCCTCTCCCGTTGCGGAGCACAGGCTCTGGACGCGCAGGCTTAGCGGCCATGGCTCATGGGCCCAACCGCTCCGCGGTATGTGGGATCTTCCCGGACCGGGGCACGAACCCGTGTCCCCTGCATCGGCAGGTGGACTCTCAACCACTGCGCCACCAGGAAAGCCCATCTTATGATTTTTTTAAAGCTCCTCTTCCTGGTTATATCAGGCTCTTTCGGCAAGCTTGAAGGAAGAAGGGTATTGTTGCTAGGAAGATTTGGTAATATGTTCGTTTTTACTAAACAGGAGGCACAGGGTTTCTCAACCAGGGGACTGTTCACATTTCAGGCTGGATGATTCTTTGGTGTAGGGGGCATCCCGTGCATTGTGGGACGTTTAGCAGCATCCCTGGCCTCTGCCCACTAGATGCCAGTAGCACCGCACCTCCTCCAGTCAGAACAACGAAAAACATCTCCAGACATAGCCAATGTCCCTTGGGGGACAAAAGTCACCCCCAGTGAGGGCCACTGGGCTAACGAGAAAGCCGAATGCAAGTCGCTGTCATCCTGTTGTTAGTATTGGGATGCTACTTGGCCAGCCCCAACAGGTTTAGACAACAGAGCTGCTCTCAGTTGAACCTTAATTAATGAATGTCACAAGTTCCACTTAACTTTTGGCACCTTTCTTAATGCCTTGGAAGCTTTCTTCTAACCAAAAGAAAATGAAAATCATTGTCTCATTGTTTCTCAAAGGGTGAAACACATTGTTGGCTTTAAGTAATTGTTAAATAAATGAGTATAACTCTGCCTGAGGGGGTGAAACTCTCATAAATCCAGAGAGAGTCTTCTCAGGGGTAAGAGAGACTCAGTCTTGTTAGCCTGATAAGAATGGTCTATTTCAGGGTAGGGGTTTTGGGACCATGCAGAGATGAAAGGGGAAAAATCAGAAGCAGATCTGTAAAATTTATGCATAAAAATTATTGAAGGAGTTGGATTGGATAAGTGCCAAGGTCCCTATTCTAGAATCTGAGTTAATACTAAGAGTACAGCATGTAGGAAATTTTCTCTTAGCAGTGTCCTAAGTAACTTATAAAATAAATGAATAATAATCACAGATTACTACTTTCCTATCTTTTATTTATCCCTCTTGAAAGCATGCCATTTTAGACCTTTCACAACTGACAAGAATTTTGCTTCAGCATTGTCATCTCTCTGTTTTTCTGGTTCAGGGATACATACATCTATCTCTGTCTTTTTGTAATATGCTACCATTTCCAAAAGGACCATCCTCCCAAATACATAAAAACTTCCTTTAATTAAAGAGAGAATTGTATCCTCTGTGCCCCTTGCCCATATTTGATTATGTTGCCATGTGTGGGACCTAGGTCTCATCCAAGGGAAATAGTTATACGAAGTCTAAAAATAATTTGCAGTATGAGAACCTGTATGGTCCACAGGAGACTTGAGAACGGTCAAGTTCATTGTTAAAGAGCTCTGGTTAGCAAACATCCATTTCCCCTAAGAAAAGTGCTAGGGAAATTTTGGAATCTGCTGTGCTTTCTGTTTTCAACAAGTAACTACATTTGATCAAAGAAATTGACATTTGTGCCTAGCCTTCTGTCTCTAACCGTCAGTATCACAGCTTGATTCTTTTATTTTGAAGAGAAGTAGACTGTAATCATGGTACTTATTGTAGGTTGAAATTCATCTCACTTTCTCTGTATTCCCAACACAGAAATTTTATCTTTTCCAATTATATTTAAAATGATGCTTGGAATAAAACCAAAATGGAAGCCTCTTTTGTTAATCCACACTTCTAAGGAATCAGGATAATAGAGTTTATTTATTTTATTTTTATGTGAAGCCCTTTTGAAAGCAACGTAAAGTTTAACTTCCTCGAGCAGTATTTTGATCGTTTTACATTTCTTTAATTCCAATTTACTTGGTTCAAACAGAGAGGACCTGCCTAATCATTTTTTACTCATAATAAATTGCAAATAAAAATTACTTCTTTGTTAGCAGTGTGGCCTTTCTTCAGGTAGTGTAAAGAGAAATTTAAGCTACCTAAAATTTACCCCAATTTAAGAGAAAAGGTGGAATTCTGATTTGCCAAATGACAGCTATTTTCTGGTAAACTTTATACTTGGTTAATGGAGTGTTTTAATCGCTCAGTTTGGGATTTGGAAATAAAATTATATACTTTCCAAAATACCGTATAAAAGAAACAATTTTATTTTGAGTGGTATTTTTATGTTAAATAATGTTGTCTGTTTCTCTTTGCTAGGTTGATGGGAATATGAGCAAAATTTATTGCCAAAACCTTTGCTTGTTAGCCAAGCTCTTCCTGGACCACAAAACGTTGTATTATGATGTCGAGCCATTCCTTTTTTATGTCCTTACAAAAAATGATGAAAAGGGCTGTCATCTGGTTGGATACTTCTCTAAGGTAAAACAAGAGCCAGTATGACCTTCATTTTCTTTTTCAAAATGTTTTTGGTAGAGCCCAATTCTTCAAACAGGGCTTTTTTATGACTCTAATTTGAATAAGTGACACATGTTTCTGAAAAGCTCAGATTCTTATTCAGAGCTCATTAAAAACAACAACAACAAAAAACAATAAGCAGCGTGCCTAGGAAGTGTGTAAAGGACCTCAGCACTGTTTGCTGTTTCGACTGTCAGCATTCACATAACGTTATAATTGCTGCCTTGCAGACCACCTAGCATCTTTCATCTTCTAAATGTTAAGCTTATTTCCCTTTTCCCCCTAAGTGGTGTCAACATGAAGCTTTCAATGTAACGTAGCATTTAAAAGATAATTCTCATTTCTCCTCATTGCATTTCCTCTGTGATCATCAGTATCTCAGTGAGTTAGAACATTGGCATTTGGACAGTTAAGCTAATATAATGGCTGGTTTTACTCTTTTGTCTCTTATTCTCTGTGCTATTGTTTTAAGATCTAAAGCAGCCCCACCTTTAGAAAGCCTAAGTTATCTCCAGCTGTTAACATAGGGGAGCCCTTGACATAGTGAGTGGATGTAGTTTGTCTTTTTCACTGGTTCAGAGCAATTCTCTCACATTCTTCTGTTCAAAGGCTTCTGAGAAACAATAACTCATATGTAATAAAGGAAATCTGAGTTTGGAGATATTTACCAGTAATGACCTTAACTTTTCTTAGGTACTTAGGAAATAGTTTAATATGCCAGGATGGTAATTATAAGACTTCCAGGCAGAAGGTAAAATGATCCAAACCCTGTATCTTATTTTTTTTATGATGTGTGTGTGCATGTTAGGTGATAAGTGAATTTCACTGACTCTACTGTTGCATAATGTAAATGGAATGCCTAATGCAAGTGTCATTTTCATGGAAGATCAAAAGGTAGAATATATATGAAGGTCCTTTGCATATATAGTTTTTCTAAATTTAAGAATCAATCCAGAGACCATAAACAAAAATAGGAATAAGTGACAGCACTCGTGGAAAACAGCCTCAACGTCTTAATCCACATATTTGGTAAAGCTCTAAAACGAAAAAGAAGAAAGTTAACTTTATAGGTATGGATTCGAAAGGTGATAGAGAATTAACACAAGGTGAAACAATAACTAGGAAATCTATATAACTTATTAAACATTTTACGTTCTGTATAGATGTGTAAACATCTTTTTCTCCAAAGAGTTGAAAAGAATAGTGGTTATAACTGTCCTTCCTGTGCAAAAATGGTGTTTCTTTAAATGTATCTGAGTTTAAAAACAGATGCTCAGTGGTGCCTGCTGCCCTTGTCCTGCCTTGTCTCAAGTTGGCCTCTGGGTCTCAGTTCTTGGTAACTCTTGGGGTTCAAATCTCTGCCTCTCTTCCTCCCAGGGAGCCCAACATTTTACTTAGAACAAGCTAAAGTTTTTACATTTTGTCACAGTTTCTTTTATAGTATGGCAGCAACTACTATCATTTCTTACTATACCCAGAATACTATTATATTCTTTGGCAGTGCAGTAAAACAAAAAATAATCTAAAAAAACAGCCATGTTAAAAGAGTAGACTCAAATTAAACCATATTCTAACATGTCAATTGGAGTGTGAAGGACTATGGCCCTTTGGGGTTATACTTAAACCAAATTCTAGATGTTATAGCCAGAGAATGGCCAAGATGACCTAGAAAAGTTCAGTGTAAACCATTACATGCATGTGACTTTCCAAGCACATAATAGATGACTCAAAACAGGAAGGAAAGGAGGAGGAGTTATTTTATCCATAGATTAGAGTTTAGCTGTAGTAATGTGTTAAAGGGCAGGGGGCAGGGGCTGGGGTGGGGGAAGGACAACTCTTGGGTGGGATTTCCAAAAATCGTATACAGGTAAGAATAGTTTGGGACAAAGAAAAGACCGGCATCAAGGATGAATCCTTAAACCCAGAGTACATCTCTTTTTAGATTTGTGACCCATTTGTCTGACTTTGCAAAGTAGACTAATTATTTGAATCTTTGCCGCAGATGTGCACAGCCAGTGATGGACAATCCAGTTTCTTAGGAAAATTGACACACATCATTTCTTTCTCCTCATTTCTTGGAGACTCCACAGACAGCTACAAATGTGCAAAAGTCAGGAGCACATCTTTTTCACAAAGGAATCTTTAATTCTGCCCTGTAGGGTTTTTTTCTACAACCATTTCCTGTGATCTTTCAAATAGGTTCATTAAAGATCTGGGTGTTCCTAAGTAATTCTTTGGTGTGGTTAGTACCATTTGTGGTCAATCTAATTTGTGGTTTATATTTGGCCAGAGCATTCACAACCTCAAAAGCCTTTTCCAGATCTCCCCTGTGTAGGTTTTGGCGGCTTCTATGTACCCTGAAGAAAATATTGCTGCTCTGATGCCATATCCCATGAAAATTGCAAATTTTTCCTGAACTATAAGAACCATTTCCCACCATATTCTTTCCAGTCTTCCTCCTGGTTTCAGACTGTTGGTAATATTTTGGCCTCCACTTTGGTTTGGAGGCTTGGGGATTTCTTGTTGCTGTTGTCATTTTTGTCTTGTTGTCCTACTTTGAAATGCAGATTAATTATTTCTCCAGCTTTTTACTTTATTTACTCATAGGAGAAATGTATTTGTGTAAGTCTACCCACACATACAGTATTTTAGTTTCACTGGGGCCTTTTGCAAAATATTCCTAACTGACCCCGCTGGGTGACTCTCTGGATGTTTTTTTTTTTTTTAATCCCCATCTCCCAGGTTGTTTGAGCACAGAAAACATTTCTTCCATACTGTCTGTGTTCTGTTTCATTTGACTCACATTTCCTTGGATTCTTTATTTGTATTTCATGGTACTGACATTCAAGAATAGAATGTAATTGAGAGGCATGCCTGGAGTGGGTAGTTTGTTGTTAGCTGATAGTTTGATGGATTAGGACGGTAGGATTATTCTGCTTGATCCTGACCTAACACATTGGCTCACCTTAGTGGACCGTGTTACAAGGACGATGGCAGGTGCAGGGAATGGCCCACTTCAGCAGTGCTCTGACATACTTGATCTGTCTCTCCTTCCCTCAGGAAAAGCTTTGCCAGCAGAAGTATAACGTCTCCTGCATAATGATCATGCCCCAGCACCAGAGGCAAGGATTTGGACGGTTTCTCATTGATTTCAGTAAGTGAAGTACTTTATTTACTTTCATGATCCAGGGAGCTGATGGCTGTTAAAGGAGAGTAGCACATAAAACTTTATTTAACCTACTTTGTTGTTTTTATCAATAGATAACGGGTTTACTACTTATATTTACATAGGTTAGAAAATCTTCCTCAAGTGAAAAATGTACTGCTGCTCACTATTGTACTCTAGGAAATTGAGACTTGATCTCTCGGCAGTGTCACCAGCTCACAAAGCCATTACCCTGAATGAACCGGCAGAATTACATTCCATTCTGTGGGGCTCATGCTCATTAGCACCAAAAGAGGCAATTATTTGTGATTAAAGCCAAAGGAATTGTTATTTAAAAGGATTTTCAGCTTTCTAAAATTTTGCCTATAATCTTGTGCAGTACAGAGCAGGAAAGGGATCTTTATCTTCAGAAAAACAATTCTTTAGGTAGCCTATCCTTCTTGGCTGTCTGGTAGAAATAAACATCTTGTTTTGTTAATTTCCCTTTTCTATTACAGAAATTATTACAGTGTTCGTATCTAGAGGTTGCCCAAGAAATATTTTTTTATACACATTTGTATCTTCTGAGTCTCCTCAGTGAAAATCGGAATACTATTTTAAAGTACGCATAGGATAATGTTTTTTAAAAATTGGTAGTTTTTTCTCCCTGTTTATATTATACTGGATGTGTTAATGTAGTATTAAGGCTGCATTTCGAGAATGGATTCAAAGTATCCAGATAACACGAAGGCAGGGTATCCCGTGATAATAATCACTTGTAAAAATCTGTTGCTAGGAACTGTGTGCTTCTTCATTACCAGATTTTGAACTGAAAGAAGGAAAATATAGCAGATGATGTAACCTTCATAAGGTACATCAGATGCAAAAGCAAAATGTCAATGTCCTCAAGGAAAACCATGAAGTAACATGTTGAGTCTAAATCTATATTATTAGATGTTGAAATGTTAAAGTTTGGGTGTAAAATATAACCGTATAGCAGCTTTGGACGGATTTGTATAATTTATTGACATTGAAGGATATTCTTTTTTGAAGTATCTTTATTGATTATTTTTACATTTTCAGATGGCATTTCTAGTTATTTAATTCGTTACCCTAGTCTTACTCTTCTTTCTTGATCTAGTCATCCCATGGAGGGCCATCTTACCAGAAGTTTACCATTTTTACTTTACAGTCCTAGTTGTAATGAGTTCTAAGGGCAAATCCAATTGTGTTGTTTTGGAGATTTTTGGGGCCACTGTTCACAAGTTGTTCCTAAATACTATAATTTCTGGTATGCATAGCAGCCATTCGAGCCTTAAACTTTGGATAGTATCTGCATGCTTACAGAGTAAGGCAAACTTCTTAGCTCAATATTCAAGATCTTCCAACAGCTAGTTCCAGCCTATGTTTTAGGCTTTTTCATGTATTATTTCATATATTAATCTCCATTTGCTCAAATATTCTGAGCAGGTTCCCATACTTCCATTCTTTGTGCAGTCCCTTCCTGAAATGACCACTTCTTCCTTCTCCAGCCTCTGTCTGTTCAAAATCCTACCCATTGTTAAAGAGCTAGCTCAGGAGCCTCTTCTTTTTGATCCCACCTCTTGGAGTTTCATCCCATTCTCTTCTTTGCTCCGTATCTCTGCAGTATAGCACTTAGACTCAATTCATTCTTTCGTGGTAATTATTTGATCTAAGTGTCATACTTCCAACTTACTGTCAACTCCTTGGATACCTTTTTTGTATTCAGGTGGACAGTGCACTCAATAATCTGCATTAGATGTATTTTTGTTAAGTTGTATTGAATCTCCTAAGTGATATGGTCACTGCCCACGATAATTTTCCACCTAAAATTTAAAAGGGACTGGTACTTACCAGGTAAAAATGCAAGTCTCTAAATACAGTAGCGTCTGACTTGTACAGTGTGATCTGGTACTGAGGCTTTAATGCATAAAATAACAACCCAGGAACAAAGACATTCCCTTCAAATGAAAACTGTATTAGAGTCTACTCTGTTTTTTTAAAACATGAACTAGGGAACACAGTGGAACCTATCTGGATGGCTCAGGGCCATCATGATAAATGCCATCCATTAGGGTGCATCCAGGCAATGCAGTGCTACAGGTGTCATTTTAGATTTTCTCTTTCATATACCCTTGGTATCATCCTGCACTGGAGAGGGTTAAGGAATATGATGAATGATTTGAATGAAGTTGAAAGGGAATTGGTGCTATTTCTTCAGAGAAGAGAAGACCAGGGGAAGAATTTTATAGCACTCAGAGAAAATGGGGACTGGTGTAAACCCAACAGAAATTCAATTTAAAGCGAAAAAATAATTCCTTGGCTACACAGGTTTTAAAGAAGATAGAGTAGGCTGCTGAAAAAATTGATAGCATCTCCTTCTTTGGAGTTACTTAAAATAATAGTAGATAAATATCTTTCTATGATGATTAGATCCAGTCTTTTGCAGAAGTAGGAGATAAACCCCATGACCTCGCATAATCCTTGTCAACCTTACATTTCAGAACTCAGGGAAAAACAGATAACTGGGGTTACAGGTTTTCTAAAATCTGCTCTGTTTTTTAAAGGAACCTTTTAACCGTTAGATTTATTTTATTTCTGTTTGTACATGAGCCTGAGGGTCTTTTGGTCGGGGAGGTATTTTCAGTAATTCAAAGAAAGTTGTAAGGCAGGAAATCTTTATTTTGTCTATAAGTACTGCTGGTTCAGGAAGCCAAAACAAGATACCGACAGAAGGAAAGCTGTTCTCTGCCCAGCTGCCCATTGGCACACTGGATCACAGACATGAGCGAAAAATGATGTGTTGTGTGTATATAAAGAACTGTGAATCCAAAGCTTTGAACACTGTTCTCCAGGACAGTCAAGAGGTGGAATGGTCATCCCAGGACCAAATGCTGTCCTTGGAATAATGTTGTTGTCTGTGACTTCCTGGGACAGCTTGTCTGGGATGTGTCTGAGCAGGGCTTCCCAGGAGGTCATCTGCAGAGCTTTGCCGGAGTGACTAAAGGGCACCAACTCCCAATCTGCTCATAAACCAACTCAGGGGTTTTGTAACTCTGCCCAAAACTTAAGTGGCTAGAGGAAGGAGTGACTTGTCATGGGTTGAAGCTGATACTCCATCTCCTTTTCTCTCCTGGTTTCTGAGATTCCCTCTCTCCCTCAGTCAGAAAATTTTAAAGTCCTCCCCGTCTCTTTCTAAACACACACACACACACACACACACACACACACACACACACACACACACA